>NW_015635045.1:839461-841534 GCF_001515625.1 Sinocyclocheilus rhinocerous | reverse complement strand
TTTTTACAAAGCTCATCGGTTTGAAAAGCGAGGTGTGCTCTGATTGGCCAGCTATCCAGTGCGTTGTGATTGGCCGAATACCTCAAGCGTGAGACGGAAATGTTACGCCCCTCACCATACCGTGATGATACCCTGAGCGATGAGAGCGATGAGACAAACACATTAAAACCCATTATAAACAAGGCATTTGTTGCATCCAGTGGGGTGGATTATAAAAACTCGCGTTTGAGTCGTCAGTGGCAAATTCTTTAAATATGAAAACGCAGGCTAATTACAGTCTGTGTGTCAGAACAGCCGGCATTGTAGTCTACTCTACCAGGATCAGGAAACAGTCCTCCATAAAATGCGCTGCACACATCTGAATATTTGGGTTGAACTGTTCTGGAACAGTGTTGTAAATACAACTTAACCACTGATTTCTAGTCGTGTCCTCTTTTGGAAGGCCAAACAAAGTAGTTTCATGTTCACAACGATACACACGGCGGGCTAGAGTGAGCAGAGGCCGGCGATTAGAGTGAGTGGTGGTGGGCGGGCTTGAGTGAGCGGAGGCGAGTGGGCTTGAGAACGGCGCGGCCGGTGGATTCGACGAAGGAGCGTCCGGCGGGCTTGCAGCAACCACATGTGACGACCCCGGGCTGGACTCCGCTTTGTCCACGGTGAAAGTCGATCTGGCGATCCACAGCGCAAAGATAATGTATTTCCTCAGCGACCAGCACGGATCAGCTCCAGGCATGACGAAGCAGATATCGTCCTCTTTTGGAAGACCAAACAAAGTAGTTTCGATTTAACAATGAAACACAGCGCCTTCACGACGTGGAGGCGGCGGCAACAACAATACTACAGCGAGAATAAAAGTTACGCCTTCTTTCTTTGCGTGAACATTTGGGCGGCGTTATGCAAATCTTCCCACATAGCGACATAGATATGTGGGGGCGTGTTAGAACGAGCCGATTTAGGAGGGCGTGGTTAACTCTTAACTTTTATAAAGAATATCTCTTTGGATTTGAGACTTTAGTCTTTGCAACTTTGCTTGAGTGAGTGGCGGCGGGCGGGCTTGCGGCAACCACATGTGATGACCCTGGGCTGGACTCCGCTTCGTCCACGGTGAAAGCCGATCCGGTGATCCACAGCGCAAAGTTGTTGTATTTCCTCAGCAACCAGCACGGGTCAGCTCCAGGCATGACGAAGCAGATATCGTCCTCTTTTGGAAGGTCAAACAAAGTAGTTTCGCTTTCACAATGAAACACACAGCGTCTTCACGACATGGCGGCAACAATACTACAGCGAGAATAAAAGTTACGCCTTTCTTTGCTTGAACATTTGGGCGGCGTTATGCAAATTTTCCCAGATCGTGACGTAGGTATGTGGGGGTGTGTTAGAACGAGCCGTTTTAGGTAGGTGTGGCTAACTCTTAACATTTATAAAGAATATCTCTTTGGATTTGAGACTTTAGTCTTTGCAACTTTACAGATCTTCTTTATGCACCAAGAGCTTGTAACATTCCAAAGAGAAAGGAAAAATTGAAATCGCATCATATGACCCCTTTAATGTACTATGAATCCATTTCCAAGGAAAGCTATTGTCTCTTTTCCAGAGAATCATCCAAGACAGGGGGTCAGGAAGGAAGGGTTGTGGTCTCTCAAGTTACACTTGTGAACAAAAAATTAGCAGACACTATTAACTTGTTTGCAGCTCCCATTATTTTGAGGTCAAGTCAGTGTAGCAAAATAACTTGAATAAGTCATTCAAATCCTTGTTACATTTACATTACATTTAGTCATTTAGCAGACACTTTTATCCAAAGCGACTTACAAATGAGGACAATGGAAGCAATCAAAATCAACAAAAGAGCAATGATATACAAGTGCTATAACAACTCTCAGTTAGCTTAATGCAGTACACGTAGCAAGGTTTTTTTTTATTATATAATAAATAAAAAGAAAACAGATAGAAAAGAAAAAGAATAGAGCAAGCTAATGTTAGAGGCCTTTTTTGCTTTTGTTAATCAGAAGAAGTCAGAAAGTCAGAATTATAATTGCATAATAAATAAAAAGAAAACAAATAGAATGCAAA
>NW_015635045.1:829036-832187 GCF_001515625.1 Sinocyclocheilus rhinocerous | reverse complement strand
CCAGATTGGTTGCTGTCCAGGAGGTTGTTCTGTGTGAGAAAGGTTGAACACAGCTTGGTTGAACACAGCTCGTTCAAGTGTTTTTGCAATGAAAGGAAGAAGGGAAACCGGTCTTTAGTTCTCTAAAAGAGATGGGTTAAGGGTGGGTTTCTTAAGTAGTGGGGTTATACGAGCCTGTCTAAATGCTGAGGGAAAAACACCAGTGTGAAGGGATGTGTTAATGATGTGAGTGAGTGCAGGTACAACTGCAGGAGAAATGGCTTATCCAATACAGTTGGTATTTATGAGAGAGATGTGTTTATGGGAATGAACCCTTTTACTTCAACAGTAGCATTTTAACAATCATGAGAAAGTTTGTTACTGCAAGCTAATTTTACTACTTATTGTTGAATATATGTCATCAGATATTTGAGATCATTCTACATGTGTACTGCTACATGTACTGTATATTATTAATTATTATTTCGTCCGTTAATAAACGCTATAAACTTGGCTGTCTTCTATAGCCTATACATTTTAGAAGCTGTGCAACTGATGATCTGTTTAATTTCTCATCAAAAAGGTAATTGCAAATATGCATGTTTCCCATCAGCATAAAACCCGGAGGGAACATTTTAAGCTGAAAACAGAAATGTTTATACTTGTGGGAGCTGAAAGACTCAGAGCTCATATTCAACATGAACATTCCTCTTGCAAATAGATTTGTAATTTGAAAGATGATGTTTTTTTTCTTGCTTTCTTAAATTGGCTGTATTTCAGCACATAAGGGGAAAGTGAATAAACAGAGTAAACCAAAGTAAACACTTGATAGCTTAACTGATTCACAGAGCATAACACACACAGACAGACAGAAAGTTGGAATAACACGACTGATTTATAACTACAAACCTTTTCAAACAGCTCTTGAGTGATCAGTTAAACAGTTCACACTAAATGACAAAACCACAAGTATTTTAAATAAAACTTTCAGTGGAATTCATTATCTTGGCAGTGCGATGTGTATGCTGTTCTAGAAATATATTGTAACTATATACTAGGTATAGGCACTAGGCAGTCTCTCTCTCTCTCTCTCACTCACACACACACACACTGAGTCACACAAGAGGGTGCTGTATCCTACAAAATCCGAGAACGTTAAGCTAAATTCATTCAGACCATCCTAAGGCAACTATATGGGCTCATACCATCAGGATCTTTCTATTAGAGAACAGTGACAGTGAGTATACTTGTTTACTCTGTTCTTTTCTGCTGTAGTAGCTTTAACTCGTTATCATATGTGGATATTTTGTCTTCCTTCTTTCTCAGCACATCTTCAGATCTTCTTTATGTAAATAGGTTGAATTAAGGTTAACTGAGTGGCATTAACTGAATCCACTGTATAATTCTGTGTATTTGTTCTTGT
The DNA here is from genome assembly GCF_001515625.1 of Sinocyclocheilus rhinocerous. NCBI lineage: Eukaryota > Metazoa > Chordata > Actinopteri > Cypriniformes > Cyprinidae > Sinocyclocheilus > Sinocyclocheilus rhinocerous. Next base: position 830,785 of record NW_015635045.1, on the reverse strand, counting down.
GTGTGCAGATATCAACATTTATGAACATTTGTGAATAGTTTATCAAAATAACAGCTTTTATTATAGCACATTAAGGCAAATGTTATAATGTATATAATATATTAAAAACAAGAGCTCCTAAAAAGAATACAAATAACAGAACATACTATGATGAAAGTTTGATCATTATACATTATACATATATAAAAATATATAATTGTGAACATCTTGATATTGAATATCTAAATAAATTTCTATATAAAGATTTAATGCCTTAAACATTTTAAACATAATGAAAATGTAATATTTGTGTATTTTTATATTATATTAAAAATAAAAATATATTCTGTTGATGTAACATCATTAGAATCTAACAAAATATCAACATTTGTTTTTTAATGCTTTTTTATGATTTATACATGTCCTTTTTATGCTGAATCTATAATTCGATTTCCCTTCTATTTGTAATATATTTGTGTATAAATTCAGATTTGAGAATGTGTTAAGGGGATCGTTCACCAAATCATTTATTCACCCTAATGTTGTTCCAAACCTGTATGAATTTCTTTCTTGCATGAAACATTAAAGATGTTTATTTGAAATATTTCTTTTTCTCTCCATCTAATGGAAGTTAATAGACACCAAACTGTTCGGTAACCAACATTTTTCATAATACCTTCTTTCATGTTCTGAGTAAATAATGACAGGATATTTATTTTTGGATGATCTGTCTCTTTAAGGCAAAGAACTAATGAAATACACAGTGATGCAGAACAGCCGTTTTAAGGTCAAGATGCCAAAGAGCTGATATGATACCAAGCAGGTTATATATACCAAACCGATCTAGGGAAACAAAGGAGCCGCACCTTATGCTTGAGCGTTTAATGTGTGAGAGCAGTTACACATTTTCCAACCACATATGTAAAAAAACAACAGCGTGGGTGACAATGTACTATTTTATCATGATTGCATATCATTGCCACATTAAATCACCCTAAAGGTAGCAAAAACAAGTGTGAAGAGAGACAACTGATGTGAATGTTTAATGCTTTATTCCTCTCTAGACACTGAGAATAATCCTTCAGAAGAACATGTTGCTGCTGAATAAGTTTCCTGCATGGCTTTCTGTATTCGCTTTGCTTTTGCTGACTCAGGAGCCTGTTTCTACGTCAGAGGTCACGGCCTGTGGACTTGCGGGTAAGCTTCCTGGCTGAATCCACTGAAATAATTTTTAAAAAATGGCACAATTCCAGACTTCTGCTCATTCTGTAGTGCAAAGAGAGTCAAACATGACTTTTATGTATAAGCTCTAATAGACTCTTAAATAGAACGGCTAAATATAACCCTCTTTAAAAGGGTCCATATAATGAACCATGCTTTTAAAGTGCTATAAACTATTTTACTAACAGTTTATTTTCATTCATATTTGTTTTATGTCTTTTAACCCTTTCTATACTTGGTCTTTTTGTAGCCTCATTTAAATAACGTCAATTGACCGTTCACAAAGAGCTTGATTGACAGGCGATCTGACCAATCAAAACGTGCACATTATGTGCCGCCGCTGCTATCCGACATCTACGGCCAGTCTCCATAGAAATCCATGTTAAAACGGGGTAAAAAAGATCGACTGAATTGAAACTTTTTCAATATAACTAAATATAAATATGTAAGGAGTGTTAAGCTGTGCTGTTGTTGGCTGCCACAGTAACGGCAATAAGCTAAGGAATTCCTTTAAAGTACCTGTTTTGCGTACCAGAAAACCTGTCATGT
>NW_015635045.1:770453-828808 GCF_001515625.1 Sinocyclocheilus rhinocerous | reverse complement strand
TACAAAAGAATAAAGACTAACCTTTGAACCTTTCGGGCCTGGTGCTCCTGGTTCCCCCTGCTCTCCCTTATAATTATTTGAAAACAGTTAAAGACTTATCATCAACACATTCAGAGGCAACATGATAAAATATCAGTTGTGTGTGTGGTCAGATTAATTATGGTCCATGTTACTGGTTGAGCAATAAGATGATTAAATACTGGTGCATAAACAAATAAATGTCTTTTTTTCTCAAAGGCCCCCTTGAGAATTACAGAGGTGGTAATATGGTTTACACCATATAACATTTTAAGACTTAGTTTTCTTGAGGTAATAATCAGAGATTGTTTATTTGACCTTTGGAAGACTGTCTGTCAATTAATGGCTTTTATCTGACGGCTGGAGATTCATTATGTCTCATGTGTCTTTTGTTTATTTAGACTGGGTAAAGAACTCCTGCAGAAATTACCCACAGCATAAACACAGCTAATTGACTGTTCGCAGGGAGCTTGATTGACAGGCGATCTTACCAATCAGAACACGGATATTATGTGGTGCAGCTGCTATCCGCAATCTTGCCCGACATCTACGGCCAGTCTCCATAGAAATCCATGTTAAAACGGGGTAAAAAAGATCGACTGAATTGAAACTTTTTCAATATAACTAAATATAAATATGTAAGGAGTGTTAAGCTGTGCTGTTGTTGGCTGCCACAGTAACGGCAATAAGCTAAGGAATTCCTTTAAAGTACCTGTTTTGCGTACCAGAAAACCTGTCATGTCCGGCGATGGCTTCCAGTGCTTAAGTTAAAATACTGAGTGTGAAATAATAAAATGATTATCAGGAACGTGCACAGACATTTTGAGGGGCAGGGGCTCAAGTGGAAAAAAGGAAAAATATTTTTCTAAACAAAACGTTAAATATATTAACACAACTCTGACTTACTTACCAATTTATTTTAATTCCCTCACATTATTGTTTCATTTTTCAACAGATGTCTACAAAATAATCAGTTCACATAGAGAGACCATGCATGGTCTTCTTTAATTTTATCACAAGAACAGGCAACAACAAAGATGCCACAAAGAAATCCATGTTAAAACGGGGTAAAAAAGATCGACTGAATTGAAACTTTTTCAATATAACTAAATATAAATATGTAAGGAGTGTTAAGCTGTGCTGTTGTTGGCTGCCACAGTAACGGCAATAAGCTAAGGAATTCCTTTAAAGTACCTGTTTTGCGTACCAGAAAACCTGTCATGTCAGGCGATGGCTTCCAGTGCTTAAGTTAAAATACTGAGTGTGAAATAATAAAATGATTATCAGGAACGTGCACAGACATTTTGAGGGGCAGGGGCTCAAGTGGAAAAAAGGAAAAATATTTTTCTAAACAAAACGTTAAATATATTAACACAACTCTGACTTACTTACCAATTTATTTTAATTCCCTCACATTATTGTTTCATTTTTCAACAGATGTCTACAAAATAATCAGTTCACATAGAGAGACCATGCATGGTCTTCTTTAATTTTATCACAAGAACAGGCAACAACAAAGATGCCACAATGTGCATGTTTTCTATGCTACTAGTTTCAAGTATATATTTAGTTATTTTGTTTATCCTATTTATCTGCAATTCCTTGTGTCAAATGTATGCAAATTAGCGTATTTTAATTACTTAACGCCTGATTTGCATATCAATGTGGCGGTTCTGATGAAGTTATTAATTTTACTGTATTCAGCTGTCGTTTCTCCATTAGGTTAGCCTGTATGCCTATGATGATATATTGCCTTAGCTAAACTTTAGATTACACGGTAGCCCAGATAGCAAGCAGACGTTGATTCAACGTCAATTTTTGGTTGTAACGGTCAGTATCAGTCGTCAGTCAAATTTCGATGTTGAATCAATGTTCTTTATTTGGTCGGTATCAGAGGGATACGTATGAGTTTAGAGTCACGGTGTGTCTTTCATTTAAGTAAAAGCAAGTAAGTTTATGAAGCCTAAAATTGACAGTATGTGAGCCCTTCACAATGCAAAATGCAAAAACTAATGTGATGTTCTTCCTACTGGACATGTTTATGCATAAACCCAAGTAATAATTGAAAACTTCATAAGAATATGGGTCATAAATTCAAAATCTCTGTCACTAACTTGCCTAGTGGAGAAGAGGAGAGAAGTGTCCTCAACTAAGCTTGGTAATAGCTGATCACTAAATAAATTAATAAAAGAAAGAAAGAACCGTAAACTCATATACTAAGCAAATAGTTGACCTATTTAATATTTCTTTAATATTGTATATATTGTCTTTAATATTTGTGACACAGTTTCCTTGATTGCTTAACTTAATGACCAGATAGGGAGGCTTTAGCATGACTTTGTGTCGCAGATCACAAATAATTTGGCTGAGTTCACTGGATTTCACAACAGTTTAACTCATGGGATTAGATGGAGTTTAAAAATTCCAATTGGATGCTTGTTTCAGGTGCTTGGTCTGTCTTCAAGCCAGGAGTTGTTAGTGCAGTCAACATTGTTCATACACAGTGTTCTTTTCCCACAGTGGATCCACCTGCCAATATTGAGATAACAGACCCTGGCTTCCTGGGTTACCTCAGTGTCCACTGGACTCAGCCAGCCAGCCTTCAGAACCTTACAGGCTGCACAGTACGATACCAACTCAGATACTATGACACCTATGAGGAACGATGGAGGGTAAAAATCCTCGAGAACTCACAGAACACACCACACACCGTCTCATTTGTTTTCCTTTCAGCACATAAGCATTTATACGTTAGTGTCGTTTTTACTTAATGCATGCCACACTCAGAAATTTTTTGAAATAACTATGCTATGAAGAATTCTAAGTTTATTTTGTGGTCATTTCTCTGAAATTGTTCTGACACCACATTACTAAAGCTTTGTTCAATCTTGCTGGATAAACCTGGTCTAGTATTTCATCATTTTTGTGACTCATTATCAGCCAAATACATGTTTCTTTCTGAACATTTGTACTTGTTACATTTAGTGCTGTAATCTAAATAAAAAAGATGGTTCAGAGCCAAATCAGTAAATATGCATTTGTCTCTGTTCATAAATCATGGTTCAGTAAACGTCCTACACAACCTCTTAGTAAACCAAAGACAGTTAAGTGTTCCATGGAACTCCTCAAGATTCAGTCTGAAACTCCTCAGTCAGAGCCAAAATCTGGGTTTCATTTAATGCAACCCCTCAGAGAGAACAACTCCCTGCGGGTGATGTACTTAGTATTCAGAGAGACATATTTGTTCTAAAGCATCTTCAAAACATAGCAGCTTTTCATGCTTTATGTATACTGATATCATGCCGTTATTCTTGCAAACGTAGTGATTTATGACTCAAAATGTCCCTCTTTTTGTGTTGTACAGAGTGTTCGAACTGTCAAGCTGACTTATGCTGCTCAGTTTGATCTTGAGAAACCAGTCAAGGTGAGAATACTCACTGTGCTGAAGTGTGCCTGTACCAATGGGACAGAGGTCCAAGGGGAGGAGAACGAGTGGGTCTACACACCTGAAACTACAGGTAAAGATTCAAAACCTATTCCACCCCACTGAAGCGAGCAAGAGCAAAGATCAACCATATATAGTGTATTGTGATTGCAAGGAATCTAACTGAAGCCCTAATTTATTCCTTACATTATTTGCTTCATTTAAACATGCACTCAGTAAGTTAATCACAATCATTTTACCTCTAAAAATGGTTACTTTTGAAAAACATGTTAAAAACAACCACCTATGAAGACTCTAACATTCACCGTACGTAGTAATAAATAGAGCTATACTCACTGTGCTGAAGTGTGCCTGTACCAATGGGACAGAGGTCCAAGGGGAGGAGAACGAGTGGGTCTACACACCTGAAACTACAGGTAAAGATTCAAAACCTATTCCACCCCACTGAAGCGAGCAAGAGCAAAGATCAACCATATATAGTGTATTGTGATTGCAAGGAATCTAACTGAAGCCCTAATTTATTCCTTACATTATTTGCTTCATTTAAACATGCACTCAGTAAGTTAATCACAATCATTTTACCTCTAAAAATGGTTACTTTTGAAAAACATGTTAAAAACAACCACCTATGAAGACTCTAACATTCACCGTACGTAGTAATAAATAGAGCTTTTTTTTTTTTTTTACAAATAGCAGGTCATTTCATTGTGTTTGGAGATCACATACTAATCTCTGTGATTCCTGTTATTGATACTTTTGCTGACAAAAATATTCATGGCTGGTGGGAAATAGAGCATTTGGTAACTAAAAATGTGTGCCTTTTTGCGAGTATCTGATCGTAAGCTCCAGATAATGAAAATAGCAAATTAGGGGGGAAAAACGTCGGACAGACTGCACAGGAAGACTCAACAAATATCAGCAAGGCCATGCAAACATACTGCATTTGCTTAATGCTGCATTCACGCCAGGTCGTAATTACTGTAATTTCAAGATGACAACATGTGGCTTTTTACTTGGAGCTGTTCACACCCTTAGACTCGAAACTTGATGCCTATAGCGCCTAATGAATCTGATGTCGTCAGGTGGTACAAGTTGTAGCTCTCAGAAAATTCCCAATTCACAAGTTGTAATACCATATGGCCTGAATGCACCTTAATGCTGCATTCATGTCGTAATTACTGTAATTTCGAGATGACCACACGTGTCATTCTACTTGGAGCTGTTCATACCCTTGTATTCGGAACTATCGCACTATCAATGCCTAAATATAGCGCATAATGAATCTGAGGTGGTCAGGTGGTACCGTTTTGTGGCTCTTTAATGTGTCGTGAGTCATGACAGATCGATGTAGTGCCTCAGTTCAAGCGGCTTGTGAACCGATCATCTCTTCCTCTTTACTAGTTATAGCATGAAATAAATATGTATGACCATCAAAATGTATCTTGTTTCAACCGTGTAAATATGTCAATACACACTATTTTTGCTCTGCAGTCTGTTCAGAGATTGTCTTACTATAGGGAGATAAGAGGGTCTATATTACTCACTATTGGAGAAAGTGTCACGTGTAACTTAATAACCAATCACATTACAGCCTTGCCGTCATTGAATTTCAGTCAGAATTTTACGACACTCAATCACCATTTATGGATACCATAGGAATGAATGGGAAGTGCCGTAAGCTGAAGGCAGATAGGCTGTCAATTCATTCAATTATAAGCCATTTCCTCTAAAAAGCTGTTTATTCAGCGTAGTGAAGCCTCTCCTCCATTGACATCCATTCAAACAAAATGGCCTCTGGTCTCCTTTCCCACGTAATGCCAAAGCGTAAGCCATTATGCTTTTTTGGCTATGGGTTGCAGGCTTGCCTTGTAGTGATTTTGGTCAGGTTGCTTGTCAATCAAACTTCCTGCAAAGGGCCATATCTGGACATTTAGACGTATACATTTATTATTTAAACATAAATAATTACACGCCTTTTCAATTTAAAGTGTATTGCATAAGCGAAATACTAAAAAGAACATAAAAAATAGGAACATGCTAGTTTAAACACACCCATCTGGTATCTATTACACAAACATTTTCATAATATTAATGTCCTGTTTTCAAGGAAAGTGCTTTTGAGGAGTGGACCAGCTGTTGCATGAGTTAGATTGAGTCTTTCTATGAAATGATCAGCTGAATCTCATTATAGACCTCACTGTCTGCTGGATTACATTACCTTAAATTTGATAATAACTGCAAATTTAATTGATTGAGCTTGATAAGTATTGTCATTTAATGTAATAATTGTTATCACCTGTTAAAATAAACATGTTATCACCTGTCTCAGGTGTGGCGGGATCACGAATAAGAGATTTTCACTGTGTCTACTATGGGAAGGAGTACATGGAATGCACCTGGGAGTCAGGACCCGTCCAACCTCCAAATTCACAGCACTACCTCTATTACTGGTGAGCACTTCCATGTGAAATGCTGATTACAAACACCATTAAAGCATTCCAAACGCTTTTTACAGATGCATCAAGGGCTTTTTCACTGTCTGTGCCTCAGGGGGAGCAGAGGACAGGTTGAAGCACAAGTCATTTTACTTGAATGTACTGAGCAACCTTATAGAGTTCAGTGTTCAAATGACAAAGCTTCCACTGTTTTATCTGTTCCATGGAAAAAGAAACGCTATGCTTACTAGAGTATACAGTACACACATTTGTTTTTGGCAAAGTTTAACATAAGCCAGTTTGGTTGGTGGTCATGGTTGAAACACTAGGATCTGATCACTGCATTCCACTGCACTACAGGTCAAGAGTCAGGACTGCTTAGCTGGAACGAGCAAGTCTCTAGTTCTTTCTGTAAATTTATGTAGCAGGTCAACAGAATCTTCAATTTGATGTTAAAATACGATTTAAAACCCAACATCTGTTCATACTCTGAATCTCTAAGATCAATAGCATGCATAATTTTCTTTCTAATGATATCTAATGATGCACATAGAAACAAACAAATCAGTTTTATGTTGATATCCCACGTTTTGAATAATAAAATAAGCACACTTAAAGACTCAACTTGATGAGTAAATGTATATCTGTTCTTCCAGGCACAGGGAAATGGATGAAACAAAGGAATGTCCAGAATACATCATATTATCTGAGGGTCGAAGGGGATGCCGGTTTCCTCGAGAATCACTCTTGGAGTTCTCTAAGTTTAATTTATGTGTAAATGGATCCTCTCCAGCAGGAAGTCTGAAAATGGCCTACTTCTCTATTGAGGTCCAAAACCATGGTAACTACAGACTGCTTTATACCTGACAGAACAAACTTCACAATGAGTCTAGAAACTGCAAAATCAGCTAACTAGGGACATATGGTCTGACTCGGTAGTAAAAAAAACATATTCCTCATTTTCTTCTCACTTTCTTTCTCTTGCAGTAAAACCAACAGTGGTCTCCTCTGTGCATGTCTCAGAGATTGATGGAGAGCTGAAGTTAGATTGGTCACCACCTAGTGGCCAGGTGCCAGAACACTGCTTGGAATATGAGGTGGAGAGCAGCATTACGATGGAAAATGGCAAAGAAAAGCAGGTATTTTAATAGTTCTGTTTTTCTTCTATCCAGTGCAGTTAGATGATTAAAATCATCTGATAAATAAAAATCACAGTAAAAATAAACATTATCCTCAGCTCTACTTTTCATGTTTTTGTGGTTGTTGCTGCATATTTTAGGTGTCTCACATTTGAAACATGCAGTTCAGATTATAGAGTACTAATGGGCTGATAAGAATCTGACATATTAGATAAGGGAAACATCCGAAATGCCTTCAGGAGAGGGACTGAGAAACACTGATGACAAGACTCTCTTGTCTAAAAGTCTTTTTATAGCTTTGTAACATCTAGAAATTTGTAAACAACACTTGTTGACATGAACACCTGCCATTCATTTGCATTTCATTCTGAATCTTGGCATGCATTGTCAAACCAAGATTTGATTTAGCTAATGTGCCAATACAAACACCAAAAAAAGAGCCAAGAATCCAGTCTGTCAAAAGCATGCATGAGGTCTTTTTTTTCCCTTTCAGGAAAAGATGGTTCTTCAGAATTTAGAGGACACATCTTATGGCGTCCCGAGAGAGGCGGAAAGTCAGAAAACCTGCTTTCGAATCAGGTCAAAGGTGAACATGTACTGCGCTGATGGAGGATTTTGGAGTGACTGGAGCCAAACAAAGTGTACAGGTTAGACCTATTGATTAAAGAGTGTTCTGTCATTCTGATCTTGTGAAACTTTTATAAGTGATACGTGTTTATGAAGATTTAAAGATAGTTGTTTTATTTAATGTGCTCTTTTCAGCTTTTGAAAATATTTATGGTTAACACATCCAAAGATGTTAGAACATCAAGTCAAGTCACCTTTATTTATATAGTGCTTTTAACAATACAGATTGTGTCAAAGCAACTGTACAGCATTAATTAGGAAAGTATTGGGTCAATAATGCAAAATGACAACAGTAAACACTAATTTTCAGTTAAAGGCAGTTCATCATTGAATTCAGTGATGTCATCATCCAGCTCAGTTCAGTTTAAATAGTGTCTGTGCAATCAAGTCGACGATATCGCTGGTAATTAAGTGTCCCCAAGTAAGCAAGCCAAAGGTGACAGCGGCAAGGAACCAAAACTCCAACGGTGACAGAATGGAGAAAAAACCTTGGGAGAAACCAGGCTCAGTCGGGGGGCCAGTTCTCAGAAATGGTCCTTAGATTGTAAATAGTCCTTTCCATTTTAAACGTCTAATGTTAGTTTGATCATTCATGTCTTTTTCCTCCTGTCACCATCAGAAGATAAGGAAACTCAATACATCCCAAAATGGACATATCTCGGTCTGGTGGGCCTGGTGGTCATTGGCATTGCTGGAGTCATCATCCTCTGTCTTTCATTATGGATATTAAAGAAGATGTAAGTATATGGCCAAAAGATTTATTAATAAATAAACAAACACTTACAGATTCTTTGATAGGATAATTCTTCATTGATTTTACATTGACTCTAAAACTCATTTCTATTCCTACAGTTGCATAAAAAAGATCAACAAAAAGGATGCCCTCTATACTTTATACAAGGAGAAGGTCAACGAGACCATGCTCACTATCCTCAGCCCCATTTTCAAGTGATGCTCCCTTTGACCTGCTATGCTGAATTACCGTTTAGCAGTTCTAGACTGCAGTAAAAGTACAATACTCAGACAGAGAAACAAACATGAGACGTGAGACGTCAACACCCTTAAAGTGATAGCTGATAGAACCAGTAGTCTTGTGGAATAGGTATGTGGAGACCTAAATGAACCACAGCACTGACCCGAATGTATGAACCACTTTGGTTTAAAAGACACTATACTACTATGTGATGTGTTTACGCACATATCATGTGTTACTTAAAGTTACTCAAAGATTTTTCAAATGCCAATGATCTTGCCGATTTTGCCAATCATCTTGATATTTTAGCCAATGATTTTTCAAATTCCAATGATCTTGCCAGTTTAGTCAATGATTTTTCAAATGCCAGTGATCTTCAGTTTTATTTTCCTATCAGCTTTTTTGCTGTTTCACTTTGATGTATGTCATGACTCTTTTAGTATTTGAGTTTATTTTACTGCTGATTACATAATGAAGGAATCAGGAGTAAAGAGTATTCATACACTTTGGAAAAAAAGTGCTTTTTTTTTTTGGAAAAAATTATTAAAATCAAATTTTCTTGAATTTATATCCTGTTTGTGTAAGTTTTTACAACAGATACTTTCAACAAGAAGTCTGTAAAACATCCACAACCCACCACTACAGTGTGCACAGATATGCAGTTAAAGAACATATTTCCATTCTTGTTCAATTCCTAATCAGAACATCAAAGCCCTTCCTGTTGATCATCATCACTTCCTGTGCTGACTAGGCCTGGTGAGTATGTATGGTGACTGGAATGGTGATGTTTGGGTGGGTCATCATGATGTCACACAGTATAGTACAAATGACGCACTGCATTACCTCCAAGAAACAGGGTGTCGCTTTATTCATAGAATTATCACTCATGCTACAAGCATTATTGTTTTGACAATGCTCTACATTTACATGCCATCAAGCCACAGTTCTCTAATAGTAAACCAACTTACTTTCTTTAACTTACTGATGTAATATTGATGGATCCTAGTGTGGTATCCACACCCTGCTCACTTGACTCAACTTGCCTAAAAATAAGAAGTTATTAAAGGGATAGTTTTCCCAAAAGTGAAAATTCTGTCAGCATTTACTCACCCTAATGTCAATACAAACCCATATACATGTCTTTATTTCTTCGGTGAAACACAACAGAAAATGTCTGAAAAATGTCTCAGTGTTTTGTTTTGTTTTTTTCATTCAGTGATATTGTTTTTGACCCTGTTTACTTTCATATATGGACAAGAAAGATGAACGTTTCATGAAAAGATCTTATTTTGTTTTGCACTTTTTGTGTTTTGTCAAAAAGCCTTTTGTTTGATGGCCAGTGTGTAGCAGATCTTAATTTGGGCATGTCTAATTCATTGATAGAATTAGGTATTTTCATTCTTGAATATTTCATTTGCACCATTTGTGTTCTGAGAATGTGGTATTCAAAAAAATATTGAAAAAAAATGAAAATATTAAAATGAATGAAAATTTTGTAACACTGATTTAAACATGAAAAGACTGAAGTAGTATTTTCTTATAAAACATACATGTTTTATTTACAACTTCAAAAAACATTTTTTTACAGTGTACAGCAGTATATAATAAATAACTCTTTGTTAGAGTATTTCCATGTTGAATTCAAGTTGGGCCACTTATTGATATTGATATGCTCTAATTGTTCCAAATTCATCCTAATTTTGTATCAAATGTTTAAACTGTGAAATTGTACATTTGTATAAATAAATACATAAATAAATCTTGTACAATAGTCCATTTGTGTTACTATAACCCAAGCAAGTATATGGTCATTGAATTCATCTTGTAAGGCAGGTTCCTGCAGAAGCCTACCCGTAACTTAAGATAACTAAAGGTTTATGTTTGTACCGTAGTTAACAGTCATATTTGCTTTAAGTATGGAATTTAAATTGACTGACAGCAGTGAACATTATCAGTGAAGTAGTAAAGCACACCCTCCTCAGTCTTGAAACACCAAGTTGACTTGAACAGATAAAGATCATCAATATTGTAATCCTCTATTCAACAATCTCACGATATCAACCTTGATAATCTCCTAGAGCTATAGTATTCACTGGAATAAGGAAAATGAACCAAGTAATTTCCAAGGAAAGCTGCACATCAACCTTGACCACCAGCAAGCATGAGAGTGACACACAGGTGGCCATTCATCAGAAAGTGGAAGACAAAAACATCAGTGAAACTGTGACTCAAAATGAGTCGAAGGTGAGCCATCCAATGTGAATACCACAATACACTCACCAAGTATGATTTGATTCATGAGCTCAACAATAAAAAATGAATACAGACTAGATTGCTGAAGATGATACATGCACCTGCAATATCCTGTAGTGGAGGTACTTCCAGAATGCCATATCCCAAACACTGCAAGACACACAGCTTGTGAAGAACCTCAGTGATGCATTGTCTACGGCATCTCCCAAGAGTCACACAATCAAACTCTGAGAGTTGTTTAATAAATTAAAGACTATCTATAACTATCTATCACTATCAAACACAATTGTGAATTCAACAAGCAAAACTGTTTAGGTGTATAAACATAGGTGTATAGAAGCAGATGAGTCCAGGATAAGAACGTAACGCGCGTTTAGCGTTTTCCTCCCATAGAAAACCGTTATAAGGAAAACGCTTAACGAGTAACGTTAATTACAGGCCTAACGTTACAGCTAATCACAGTCTGTCGGATTCTGGAGTGTAGTAGAGTTTTGAATAAAATTATAAAGAATAAATAAATTAATAAATAAATAAAATTACATTACAATATCACTCACCAGAAAAAATGGATCCCAGACTTGGACGGCCTGTTAGTACAATTAACCGCACAACAAGACATTTTATTTGATAATTTTAAGAAATAATCACGAAAATAACCCATAGACTGAATAAAACAAAAGCAGAAACACGGCAGAGATGCCAAGTTCAGCGGCTGATAGAGACAGCAACGTCAATCCACCTGTCACTCAAGTGGCCACGCCCTTAATTATGCAGAATTTTAAGGCTTAATATAATTTAAACGGATGAGTTATAAAAAAAATTCACCCCCCTCACAGTTGTCATGAAGGGCAAAATTAGCTATATAGACCAAAATCATTTTTCGAACCAGGCTGTAAACATGCTTTTTTCTGAGGTAAAGTTGGGCATTTTAACATGGGGAGTCTATGGGATTGACTCCCTTTTGCAGCCAGTCTCTAGCGGTCAGTTGATGAATTACAGTTTAAGTCACTTCCTTGTTGGCTTCACAAGAGAGAGCGGGAGGTTGCCGCTCGATAAAAACAGGCTATCACACACCTGACCTGACCATTTTTTTTCCTGCCCTTATTTGTATCGACCAGCAGGTGTCCCTAGCGTGCATTTAAAGCCTCGAGAAATGAACCATAGACCCATCTGACTGTAAAGCTTCAAAACTTCATGAACCTCCATCACGCCACCACTTGAATTGAAGATTGTTGCGACGTTTCACAGGAAACCAGCGCTTTTCTGTGTGTGAAACAAAGAACGCTTATGATGCGTGGGCGTGATATATAACAACTGCCACTAAATTCCTGTTCTCTATGTGCAGTCCAGTCAAGTTCTACATGTAAAGTGTATCTATTGGGAGCTCGTTGTGTGCATGGAGGCAGTGTGTCATGCTGGATTAGAAAAAGGTCTTTCCAAACTGTTGCAACAATGTTAGCAATTCTCTACAATGTCATGATGCAACATTAACATCAGCTTTCATTAGAATTACTGAAATAGCAAAACCATTCTTTAAAAGGGGGATTGCGTACTATTGGCTGTAAAGCATATATTCTATGTTAGCACTGTGCATAATTTATTTAAAATTTGAATACGCTTATTGATTTACTGACTACTCGTTCTGCATATGTGTTCTGCTCTACATAAAGTATATGCAGATGCACACATTAAGTATTTGAATGTAAATAATACTAATTATAATAATCACGATTACAATATTAAGGTAAATAATCTACAGTCGTATACAAATGTCACAAGCCCAGTAAGCGTGTATTTAGTTGATGATTAAATGATAGTACAACGAATTGTTTATTATTCATTGATGTTCAGCCAAGGGCTACAGCACCCTCCGTTGGTGACTAATTATACAAACCATGCAGAGAGCTCCTTGGACCAGTTATTCTTATTGGTCAAATTTCTGGTGCTTGTTTGGGTATTGGGAATGTTGCTGTCAGTTGAGTATAACAGCAGGGGGCAGCACAGGACAGATAATGTGTCCATGTTCATCTCTTCACACCCTAACCACATAAATCTTAACGAATCTGACATTTTCACAGTGGTCATAACTCACAAGTCATTTAGTTGCACGAAAAATGCTTTTGTTGTGGTTGATTAAGCTTCAAAACCACAAAAATAATAAGCATTGTATTTTCCTGTTATTCACGTTCCTTTCTAGGCTGTGGCTTGTTGTAGCAGTTGTTGTTGTTGTTGTTGTTGTTTTAACATGAGTGTTATTGGAATTTCTGTTATGTTATTCTGGTTATTTGCTCAGCCACTAGAGACATATGTTAAATCATGTAATGGACAGACCAGGAAGTGTGAAGGCAGGATGTAGAAAAGGAAGGAAGGGGAGGACGAAGGGGTGTCAGTAATAGACGTAGGAGTTATAGAGTTTGCAGATGTTTTTCTTGTGTATTATTTTTTTACAATGGTTACAATGACATTCCAATGCTCCTCTGAGAACAGTGTCGTTTTTTGCTTGCAAACACTTTTCCTGCACCAACCTAATAATAAAAAAACAAAAAAATAAATCCATCGTGTCTGAATACTCATAATATGACATGATGTACTTATTCAGGACTACTCATTTCAAACTTTTGTTTATATGGATGTTAGTTTAAAGTTACATTGTAATGGAAGCAGTGAAAGATCTTTTCTTCTGTATTGTGATGTACACCCAGGTGAAATGGATCATTACTTGTGCAGTCCATTGGTTGTTGAGTAGATGGAAGCATATCTGATAGGAGCTTGGCTGGTTGTAAGAAAGGGGCAGGGTTTAAGCGAACTAAATGACTGGGGAAGTCTGGCATACAACACCAGAGAGAAGTCTGTTGTTTCACCAGAAGATTATGCTATGACATTGAAAAATGACCATATGCATGGATGAATTGCTCACAATAAGATCAATAACATGCATTTAGAAAACAGGGTAAATTTCCCTTTTATTCCAACCTTAATTTAGAGACTGTTTTGCTTTATGAGTGTGCTCTGTCCTTGTTTTAGGAGGCATGCCAGTGAGCGAAACGGTGATCAGTGTGGATATGTACAGTATACAGTATGTGTATGTGTACATGTCTGTATTTGAGTGTGCAAATATACTAGTCAAATGTTCTGGACACACTTAACTGAACATTTGTTCATAATGAATAAATTTTTTTTTTTATTTTTATTTTTTTTTTATAAACCTTGGTCTGAAGGTATGGAGACAAATATAAATTGTGCCAACATAAGAATTTCTTTAAAAAACTAAAACTTCAATTTAAGGAAAATTATATTTGTTAAAATTCCTGTTTTTTTGTTTGTAATTTTTATAGTTTCGTTAATAGATTTTTTTTCTAAAATGTGGAGAAAATAGATTTAGAGTCTGTGTCTAAACTTTTTACTGGTAGTGTTAGTCCATGTCCATGCCTTAATTTATTTTGCACATATATTGTTGCTATGGTACTGCTGGTCTCTGGATTGAGTGAGAGAAAAATAATGGTAGGAAAAAAGCTAAACCCCACCCTCAAGCGCCACCTCCAATTTTCCCCATGTTTTAAAGCGTTTTGCAATTGCTGTGGGCCTGTGGCATTCCACGACATTGCTCACATACAAGATCTGCCCCTCTCTCACTCCCTCTTTTTCTTCTTCTCAGATCTGTTTTCTTTCTTTCACAAGTAAAACCTAATCTTTGTCATCAAAAGCAGAAAGCACACACTGGATAAAGAGATGGTGTGAGAAATATGTTGGGGTCAGAAGGGTGAGAGAAAAGCTGTTATCTGGCATCTGTAACTGCCAGCATTGTTACATAACTCTCGGTGGCAGAGAAGCTAAGCAAAGGCTGGAGCACAACTGAGATTTCAAAATGTAACTGAATTTTATTAGCAAAATCAATTATTAGTCACTCATGTACAATGAAAAAACATATTGATGTAAAGCCCTAGATTCATATTGATTTTAGATCAGGAACTGAAGCATACAAATCAGATCCACAGAAACACAAGACAAGACAACACCTGACTGTGCAAGGCCGAATTCTCCTTATAGGCATTTTGTTCCTATGGAGTACAGCAGAATGTGTTTCTCTGGAATGTATATAATAGAATAATGGAATGTATGTCCGTCTGCACCCTAATAGAATTTACGGCAGACTAATGAAATTGTAATGGAATGTATAGGATATCAGCTCATGCGTAGGGAATAGTTGGTTTCTGAAGAATAGGCCTAGAGCAGCTTTATTTTGAAATTATACAATGAATTTGTAAACTTTGGTTTAAGCAAGTGTGTGTTCTGTTCATTGTTATTGTCCAGCTGGGGATTGCTGAGGGTTTAAGTGAGACTCTACGTCTGGTCTGCCCTGCTGATGGGCCAAGAAGGACAGATCACGGATCATCAGGCCTTTATTAGTTGTTGAAGATCTGCCGAGGTCGACCGTAACCAGTCATGCCCGCCTGCGATGCCCCTTTGTTAGTGCCCATCTGTAGGCCGATTACACTCTGACCTTCTTTCAGCTGCTCGTCAGAGAACTCCCTCTTGTTCTCCTGGGATTTCCTGATGTCGAGATGAGAATAAATCATTCAGTAAACATGTTCTACTGATTAAATGTGTGGGGGTAGTAATTTTTTTTAAAGAAATCATAACATTTATTCAACAAAATGCATTCAATTGTTCAAAAGTACAGACATTAATAATGTTACAAAGGATTTCCATTTCAAATAAATGCTGTTCTTTTGAACTTTTTATTCATCAAAGAATCCTGAGAAATAAAATGTATCACAATTTCCACAAAAAAAATTAAGTAACTATTTCCAACAATAATGACAGTAAGAAATGTTTCTTGAGCAGCAAATCAGCATATTAGATTGATTTCTGAAGAATCATGTGACACTGATGACTGGAGTAATGATTCAGCTGTCATTACAAGAATAAATTACATTTTATAATAAATGATAACAGTTGTTTTAAATTGTAATAATATTTAAAAATATTACTGTTTTTACTGTATTTTTGATCAAATTAACACAGCCTTGGTGAGAAGAGACTTCTTTAAAAAAAATCTTGCAGACCCCAAACTTTTGAACAGCAGTGTACTTTTTTCAAGCAACTTTCACTCGCCACCAAAGGAACTGTATATTTGTTTATAACAGTCTCTCTCTTATTTTGTAATAATAATAACATATTTCTATGAGACACACACTTATCTGTGTTTGCTGATTCCATGCTGGACACATTAAAAATGTCTGGCCAAAAAGTGTTTGTAATCATGTTGCTATGACAATAAGCCACAACTGCAAATCGGCCATTACAGTGGCTTGTTTTTGTTTTTTGGTCGCTATGGCAGCCGGGTTCATTTTGCGAACAGGAAGAAGAAACTACAACAACACTCACTTGTGGAACCAACTAGGGTCTCCGCGGTAACAGCCATCATCCTTAGTAACAGCAAGACTCCCTAAAGACATCAGTGTCATTTGCACAGCGGCAAGGTCCTTACCTACACACACACAAACATATAAAAAATAAAAACTGATTCAAAATATTAATAAATTCTGTAATAGTATATAAAGCTTCTAAAATAACACTGTTATATGCCAGTTCTGTTTTCAATGGCATAAGATCAAATCAAGGCAAGAGAGTTAATAATTTTCCAGGAACTATGTAAATACGCTAAGATCACATGAGGTGGAAACAGGCACTCACTCACCCTCCCACAGGTCAACTGTTTGAAAGATATCAGACTTGGTGACCCCATAGCGTTCAGCAGCACCAAGGAACTGAGAGATCTGCTCCATCTGTTTAAAAGCCATTGCAGAATTTTGGATCTTTTTCACAAGCTTTGAATCCTTAGCAAGACTGTTAATCAGCTCACATAAAACCTACAAAGAAAGAATAGAAAAAGAGATGAATAAAAAGGTGAAAGGATTGTGATGATGTTACAAAGATGGAAGTGGAGTCTTACACATCCGTCCTTAAGCCATTGCTGGAAGCCTTGTTTTCCAGGTTGAGGTTGTCCTACAGAATCCCCACACTGAGCGATGATCCACTGCACCAGCCGATCCTCCAGCTCTGGATCGTACTTCTTGTCAATCTTACTCTGCACCTCACGACTCAGACCGTAGGATGGACCTTTATTTGCCATTTTGCCTGAGAAAACACACACAATGAAAGTCATTTTAAAGGCCACCTATTATGCTGCAAAATTCACTTTTACATGTTGTTTAAACATAAATGTGTGTTGGCAGTGTGTACACAACCACCCTATAATAATAAAAATCCACCCGCTCCTTTTTTAATCCAGTTGTAATTGTTCGGGTCATATTAACAGCATAGACAGCAGTATGTACTGTATATTATGCTGCTGTCACTTAATACACAGATCTAATATAAACATGTGATTTCTTTCCAGCTGTTTCCCTTCACCTACATAACCGACTGTGTTTTTGTAACTTATCCTTGTTTTTAACATAAACTTGTGTGTGTTTGACCGTTTAAGCGAAATAAGGCATGAAAGAGAACTTAGTTTAGTACTCACATGCTAAATGACAGCTGCTTTCTGTGCGCAGAAGTTTAAACTGATATGGCTTTAAAACGCATTATTTCAGCACAACAGACATGATAATCAAAAGATTTTTAGCAGATTATCTGAGGTTTGAGCTGTAAAGGCACAGTCCTATTCTGGAAAAGGGGCGGGGAGCAGCAGCTAATTTGCATTTAAAGATACATGCAGGAAAACAGCATGTTTATAATGATATAATGATATAATAAATGATCTGTGGGATAATTTGAGCTGAAATTTGAGCTGGGGGGGGGGGCACCTGAGACTTATATTACATCTTGTAAAAATTGGCATAATAGGTGCCCTTTAATTTATTTTAGTTTTCATTAGTTTCCTCATCGAGTTAGTTTAGTTCAGTTTTATAGTGCTTTTTTAATGTTTTATAGTTTATTTAATTCAATTTTAGTTTTAGAATTGTTGTGCTGCCAAAGTTATTGTGTTCGCTGATATCATTTAAATATTGGCATTTAATTTCTCAAGGACATCTAGTGTTATTGCTAGTATTATCTAGTGACATTTTCATGTTTAATGCAGGAGGGTTAAAAAATCATGAACTAAAATTAATTTGAGCTCCATTTTTATTTTATTTAATTTCAGATGTTTTTTAAGTATTTGAGTTTAGTTTCAGTTTTTCCAGTTCTGTTATTTATCACTGGACCAATGTGCCAGATGTGCTTTTTGTGTATTTAAGCTGCCATGCTATTTTGCATGATCTGTTCAGGCAGGTTTGGTTTTACTGTTAAAAAACCTGAATCTGTGTAGTCAGAGGATTTAGCTAAGGAGTATCTAACTGTGATGACTGCCATGCAAATCCCTTTCTTGACAGTAATGCAAAGTTTCAATGCAAATAATGGATGCATTCTGGTAATAAACTGCATAGTGTAGTCTGTAACCGAGCAGCCTCAATCTCTGACAACACAACATAACCTCGGAACCGGCAAAGACACAGACATCTCAGATCGAAATCAGAAACTGATGACCACTGAGTGCCAGCAATGCTGCAACCTGCTTTTGTGTTAACATGTTCTTATCTCCTTTCAAACTGCTGTTAGGCCATATTGGATTTATCAGGCCCTCATTTGAATTCATTGCTGTTTCAGGCACCACATCGAGAACTAAAATGCAAACACAACAGTATAGGCAAACTTATAGAGATAGAATGTGAGAGACAAGGTAAAACTCAAAGATAAATTAGTTAAAGTCCAAAAGTCATCTAAAGAAAACGGTGGCCTGTTTGTGACTCCAAACACTTAAAACATACATACTTTCTTCCTATTTTCTTGCTGTTTCCTCTTGTGTCCAGTTTAGTGCGTTCAGATTCCACAGCTATGAAACCTTTCATACACATGTACACATCCATGTCCCTTTAAATCACTTAACTCACACATCATCACTATGGGTGATATATGCAAAAAGACAAGTTACATCCTGCCCTGCCCATGTTTGAAGAGGAGGTGAGGGGTGTGTGTGTGTGTGTTTGTCCTGATGAATGTAACTCTACATTTCCCAGTAAATCTCCACATTTTGGTCCATATATAAATACACACACGAACATATGAGCACACCTGGAGTCTCTGATGCAATCATACTGAGTTACAAAACTCTCTCGTAAATGTCCTCATATCTCAAATTACGTAACAATGTTCATTTTATCTGCTATTTGACTTCAGGCTCAATATCATGCTACACTAAGACTCTCTCTTCAGCTCTTAATAATATCTTATAAGAATGAGATGTGGTATGTAAGCAAACACTTTAGATACGGTAAATGGAGAGACAAATAATTAAGAATGACTTTATGTGATATTCAAATTTGTTATGGTTTGTCAAACCCAAAAATCATATTGTCAACTGAGCTTTAACCACTAACACTCAGTCCTCAAACACAGGAAACCAGGGGCTTTTAGAGGAGCTGGTTTCAGTTAAGAACCAAAAGCATTTTTACAGAGATCTGATACTCTCACTTAAATCTCACGAGAGAGAGAGAGAGAGAGAGAGAGAGAGAAGGAGTATAAAGAACAACCCTCATTTGAAGGGGAAAAATATGTGCGTCATGCAGCTAGATTATTATTCGGTTTTGGAGTATGCCGTTTCAGAATGGAGAAGAATGAACTTGCAACATCATTAGCTATTGCCAATAAAAACACTTTATAGACAGGACACGTAAAAACAGGCAGAGGCATTCAACAGTGTTCTAAAGAATGAACTACAATTCTGAGATTTCTTCTTCGTTCAGATGTCATTCGCTGCTGTAGTCAGTTTGTACCACTAAATCACATCTTTAAATGCTCAAAACTTTTTCTCAATCTGTCATTCTTTCTTACTGTCCTCTCTTGGTCTTGGTGCGTATGACATATTTATGTACGAAATCATTTTAACTTGGCAATACATAATTTTATATGCACAATACTTACCAGTTTATGTGTAGAAACCCTGCTCAGTAGTCTTGATGTGAAAATGCGTATTCTGTGATGCACACAACTCTTGTATGTCTGTGTGAAAGAGAGTCTCTTCCCCTTTATGACAGAGTTCAGGGTCCAAGCTCAGGGAGTGCCACCCTCATGGAAATTACTTCACCAAGAGTGAGACCAAGCTTGAGAAAGAGGGAGTGAAGGACAGAGCAAGAAAGGCAAAAGAGGAGGTAACCACATCCATAAACAGTCATGACTTTTTTTCAGAATCTCTTTTTCTTCATCGTTTTCTGCCCCTCCCATCCTCTCTCAGTTTCCTGTATTGCAATGTACGTCCTTATTTGGGAGAGGGAAAAGAAGCGGTCTGGACAGAGTGAGGAATTTGTTCACATGCCTTCCGCCCAGAGCAGCGGGAAGAGGGCGAGAGGAATGACATGGGCATGAATGAGAGAATATCTTGGCATTTTCTATGGGGCTGCTGATTAGAAGCTTTGATGAAACAGGAAGTCACAGAGAAGACACGACAACCAAATGAAAAATGAAACAAGGGCCAGGGAATCTGGGACAGTAAATGTGGCAAAAGTCAGAGAAAGAAAGAATATCAGACAGACATGCATACCATTCCTGACATGCCATGACATCACTGAACAATGTGAGCTGTACTGATGTCATGATCTGACTTCTGCTTCCATAGTAACACAGAACTGAGTCACTTCCTCTTGCTTTTACTGTATGTATAGATAGCCTTCTGTTAACTTGTCTATCCTCTGTACAGTGTGTTATACATTAGATTTACGTGTTTCCTATGCAAAAATATTGTCTCAAGTTTAGTGTACTGTGTTCTGAGTATAATATATCATATTTATTTGAAAGGGCTTTTCACACTTGATGTAGTTAACGCTGGGTCATTCTAACTTCCGGGTTAACAGAATCTTGTGTTGTCTTGCTTCATGTTTCACACTCCTCATAGTTTACCCAGAGTTAATAACTGGTTTTGCAATCAGTTTTTGGACTATAAGCGTAGGAATGAAACAGTCTCTTCTTCACTCCAATAGACACATTTTCTGTCACCATTTGTCATTTTTCAAAAAATACTGTTTATATGTTTCAAAGTACAAACCACATGAAGCTAAATTCAGATTAAATGCTATTCTTGTCCTGTACACACACAGTTCAGTCATTTACAGGAGTAAGAACCGCATTCTACAACCGAATTAACTCCCGTAAAGTTCGGCTAAACATTGCAACAGTTACAACAATGTCAGTCATTGCAATTTCGAGAGTGAGTTTTGCTACATACACATAGGGCTGGGTGATAAAATTATAACGTTTTATTATCAGATCCAGTGTGAAGCCCTTGAATTTAGCAAAGAACGCAAATGACTCTGTGATTTAAACTAGTTTAAAGCTAGATGAAACAGTGCTGACAAATTAATAACACTGATACATCGATACAGTCAGAAGGCTTTTCAATCTACAAATCGCCATCATTTACAATGGATTTACTGTAGTAACACTAATCACACTATGGTATTGTGGCAGAAATATTGAATATTCATATGGAATTATATAATATTATTAATGTAGACATGTACTGTATTAAATGTATTAAAGGAGTAATGCAATATAATTACAGTATTTTTGTAATTAAGCTATAGCGTTTGTGCCTTTATACTAAATGTATTTAGACTACTGTTTTTTATTGTTTTTAAATGCATGTGGTTGTCACACTTGAAACTTTACAGTGTGTATGTGGCCTATGATAATATGTTGTCAGATTATTAAAATATAGACATATTAAGTGTCTGATGTTGGAAATAATGTAACACTGACTATGAAGTGAGGTCTAAGCTGCAGTTGTTGTCTTGTTGCGCTTGTTGAGATTGATCAGTGGCCGAGGCCTTACAGGGGTGTGTGTCATTCACTGGTCTGGTGTGAGACAAGATAACAGTGGTTCTGGGTGGAGTTCCCCACTCTCTCACTTACACATTCACACAGAAATGATGGTTTTACTACACTACTGTTCAAAAGTTTGGGGTCAATAATTTTTTTTAGCATGGATGCATTAGATTGACCACAAAAAAGTGGTTAATTTCTTAACATAAGCCTGCAGCTGTGTGAAAAACTGATACAACTGTTTGAGAGTGTGTGTATGCATGTAAAAGTATGTCTATGAGTGAAGAGAGGTCTGCATGTCTTAAACAGAGGCCATAGCAATGACTTTGTCTCCACTAATCGTAGTTTATACTATTGAACATAATGATAACATCACTGTCTGAGTGTTTGTGTATATGTTTGAATGTGTATGCAGCTCCGTGGAGCTGTTTTAGCTCTCAGTAGGATAAAGTAAGTATCCGCTAAAGATGGTTCAGCCCCATATGTCCCCACAGATTTCTCTGCCAGACATGAGCTGTGCGTAAACCTGCTCTCCAGCTCTGAGACTGAACGGGACACTCTGTGTGGCGCTGTCTTCTGCATCCTTCCTCCCTGTTGTCCTCCCACATAGCGACCTCAGAACGGCCCTGTCTCACTAGTGCCACCCGCTGGTACAAACGCTGTCCTTCAGATCCTTTGTTTGAGTACACTGTGAGACGGAAGGAGAAGACGCCATGAAGATACCTGAATGAGTCACACACAGATTGATTGTGTGCAGTTTTATGCATTCATGTATGTGTGAGAGAGGATATGCATATTTGGTATATGCATCCTATACCAAATTACTACATTTAACATTTGTTCTTAAAAATGTTATTAGTATATGTCTTAATTTATTTACTCTAAATAATAACATATTTTAAAAATGTAAATAAAAAAATGCATTAATGTGTTTAACCCTCTGATGCATGGAGGCAACAACAGATGTGTAACGTTATTAATTCCATATTATTAGATATTGAATTATTATTTTCTTATTATTTAAACCAAAAACATTTTTAATTATTAAAAAAACTGGAAGTGCGAGGAAGTGCAAAGCACACACAGATGTCTCCCTGAGCTGAAGTCCTCAATGTCTGTGTGTTATAAGAGGGTGATAACTGATAAAACAGAAAAAGGGACAAGAGTATCAGTAGGTCAGCTGGCTCTGGTTGCACGTGTTTTTGCTTGTGTGAAGAACTGGCTGATATTATCAGTTATGGGTGTATCAAAAGCCTTATTTTTATTGGGTCAGTACTGATTTGTTCTTTAGTGAGATCGGATGTAGTATGTGTTTGTGTTGTGGGTTTGGATTTATTATGGTTCATCCCAGAGGTATAATTCAGCAGCATCATCTGTGTAATTATATAAACATAAATCACTAAAATTTCTCAAGTCATAGCATTATCACATGGGAGTATGAAATGGGAAATGAGAGGAACTGGCATATTGTATGTTAGTTTAGTTATATAAAATATAAACAAATTTATTTATTTAAACTTTTATACTATATAGAATTATATGATTTTTGATATTATTATATTATATTATATTATGTGATATGTAGTGAAATGTCTGATGTATACAATGATATATGTCAGTCTAGACAAATTAAGTATATAAACACTAATAACATTTGATATTATAATAATATAATAGTTTTAGAATATTTATAATTTTAATGAAATTATTTATAATAATAAAAACAAAAACATTGATGAATATGAATAGTTGCCTATAAGTCAAGTCACCTTTATCTGTATAGTGCTTTATACAATACAGTTTCAAGGCAGCTTTACAGAGATTATCATAAACAAGAGAATTGTGATTCAACAATGCAAAAAAAAAAAAAATCAGTTCTGCTGTAAAGCAGCTCTAAAAGACAAAAGTAAACAGTCATTATTCAGCTGAAATCAGTTCAGTTAGGTTCAATAACTGTGTAAAGTCCACCAGTTGAATGAGTTGTATTCTTCTATAAAGCAGCTCTGGAGAAAGCAGTGATGTCATCATCCAGCTCAGTTCAGTTCAGATTCATATTCAATAGTGTCTGTGCAGTCAAGTCAATAATATTGCCAGTATTATCATGTGTCCCCAACTAAGCAAGCCAAAGGGCCACAGTGGCAAGAAACCCAGACTTCATCAGTGACAAAAAATAGATTTTTTTGGAATTGTCCATTATTAATTGTGAAATTTTTTTAAATGAAAAGGTCAGGATATTTTGTGTGTGTGTGTGTGTGTGTGTGTGTGTGTGTGTTGACCTTTACTTTTGCTAGATGTGTTTCCACAAGGCTGTTGATGTTAGACAGTTTTTGTTTCAATTATGTATTGTATGATACTACAAATATAAACCATGATACTAAAATTATAAACATACAATAAACTTGTGTTTATAATATCATATCATATCATATCATATCATATGACATTTTAAAATTTAGTTTACAAAATTAAAGAGAGGATGGGCATAAAAAATATTTTATATATAATAAAATAATAGAGATGAAATTCTAAAAGAGAAGTTAAAATGCCACACAATTTTGTTTTTCATGTCAACATTTTATTAAAGTTAGATCAACATCTGTGCCTTTTACAACATTCTATTATCTTACAATCCGTATGTGTGTGTGTCTAGGTTTGTTTATATGGTTCAGACAGTGTCAAATATTTAAAAACAAAGTATAGTAAAACCTGTTAAAAACCAACTTCATTTAAATAGGTCTTCACTAATTAAAATTCATATACATTTACCAAATCAAGTTTTGCTTCTGATCTAGGAAAGTCGACAGGTTTGTGTGATATTTAGGTTTAGAATTCATAATCTTTGTATGAAAACCACTGCATCTATAAGAGCTCCTCACTAATATAGCTTTTAAAGCATGTGTGTGTGTGTGTGTGTGTGTGTGTGTGTGTGTGCTTCACTCTGTAGCATACAGCAGAAAACCACTAAATGTGTTATAGTGATTCTGATCATCACAGATCCAGCAGCCAGCCTGGAGACTGATGGTAATGCGGTCCCCTGTGCTGAGCTGCACAAGCAGGACGGCAGTGGCCTGATCCTCCTGGTCTTGTTCATAAATCTCCCTAAGTGCAGCTAGAGCCACACCATTCCTCCTGATGCTGGCACAGACAGACAGCGATGCGCCTGGTGAGCCTGCATCGCTGAACACAGTAAATGCCAGGTTATACACGCCTGACCGTGGAACCGTGAACACACCAGTGGATGAGTTATAGGCCTCTCCAATGTTGATGAAGATGCTCTGATAGACCACATTTGTCGCTGCCCTCAATGGACCAATGCAACGTCTCTTGTCGGTTAGACCCACAGAAAATGCCACTCGACTGTCTAAAGAGTAAAGAATGTGTGAAATGCATATGTGAAAATATGGCACAAAAAAAAACATAAAATAAATAAGGCCAACAGATTAGATGCTGTTTTTTTTTAGCCAACATAATGTTTTTTCTATATAGTTTTTAAAACAGCATTTCATTTAAGACTACTCAAATGTTTGTTTTATTTTGCCTGTTTAGTTTGTAAGTGCTAGGAAACAAAAGCTTCTCATACATACTGTGTGTGTTTTAGCGAGGTAACGATTCACTCAACGATTCACACAGTGATTTTCTCACTGTTTCTAACTAAATGAGATTTAAGAAAAATTATAAATGAAAAGGTGTCCTCTTATTATAACTTGGACAAAATGCTGCACATATCTTTGTGAAACTGAAATAAGTCAAATAACAAAACTAAATTATACTAAATTATTAAATTTAAAATAAACCTCAAATCAAATAGATAACAAAAAATAAATAACTTGACTTGTGCTCTTTCCATTTGAAATTAGAGGCAACCACTGTATTTTAATCACGATCCAAACAAAGATGCTGCATACATGCAGCATGAGCAGTTTTTAATCAAAGTTTGACTGCATAATTTTGAAATTTGAAGCAAAAACAGAATGGTCAGACTTAATTTTGTGAAACATCTGCACGACAAAAAAAACAGCAGTTGAGCTGAATGAGAACACAAATTCACTCTCTGACAGCAGGTGGCGCTTGTGGAACAGCAACAATATAGCTTGTTTGCCGCTGTAAACAAAACAGCGCTGTGCTTATGAACACTACTTTAATATACATTATATGGAGGCAAGATGAAAAGAAAATAGCATCTAAACATTCAGTCAGTTCCCCTCAGACATACATTCATATAAACTCCTACCCTCAACTGTATTGCGATTTGTTTAACATCTCAACCGATTTGAATCGTCATATATTTCTTCTATGACGTATTTCTAATTTATAGCTTATGTATGACGATATTTATTCGATATATATTTGTATCAATTTTCAACCGGCTAGGGGTGCATCATTACATCCCTAATGTGTTTAGCCTACCTCTGATGTTTCTCAGTGTGTTTTGTGCTCTGGCCAGCAAATCCTCCAGTGAATTCATACTAGAGTTTAAATATTGCTCTAACTCCCATTTTTTCTTCTGCATCACACAACAACCACATGAGTTCTGGTCAGTCAGACATGCTAGTGAGAGAGCAATAAAGATATTAGTCACACATGTTATCTAGCTTTACATTTTGGTGTATTTCATATTGCTGTAAATTTCCATATTATTAAGATTTTCTGGGAGATTTGCTAAGACTTACGGTTGATGGGATCTGGAGCAAGGGTTTGTCCTGGTCCGTCCCAGCTGAAGGTCCTTTCCTGGCCCAGCACCAGCGGCAACACACAGAACAGCACAACACCTTTTCCTGATTAAATTGTTTACAATGCGTAATCATATTCTGTCATAACTTTCATGATACCATTATATAGTCTGTACAGCACTTAGTCTGAGTTTGGTTTAGGCTACGCTTTATGCCTCATAAAAACAGAACAATGTGACCAAATGTATAGAAATCTGTCCATTATAACTAGGCCAACAGGGAATCTGTCTGCAGATTCCCCCTTTGTTTTATTTCCGCTAATTTAATTGTTCTTTAGGCTACCAATAAGTGTGCAGTAATCTCAGCTCTATTAAACAAATTTTGCTAGGTTTAAATCGATTCTGTAGGATTCCACAGATTTTTTCCTACAAAATCTGAAAAGTTTGCAGATTTCATCAGGGCGAGCTAATATCTAACACAATTTAATATACACTAGTCAACATTTGAAGTGGATCAAAACCTTTCATCAAAGTTGTCTTAAAACCTAAAACCAAAATGCGTTCTTGTCTTAGGACAACTTTGATTAACTTTTTTTGGATCCACTTCAAATGTTGACTATATATACACACACACACAATAATATTAGATGGTAAATATTCTAAATATGAAAAAAAATTACAATTGATTATTTATTAAATTTTATTGTTGTTTAAAATCTGTACAAAAAATTGGAAAAACCCTCTTGAAGCTTTTAATTTTATTTTAATAATTATTAATAATCAGTTCATTCTGAAGCATGTGTAAGTTTCAAATAGACTAGACTTGCAATAAATTAATTGCCATAAATAAAATGTATATAAACAAATAAAAATAAATAATATTTTATATAAAATAAAATATAACCTAAATAAATATTATTCAAAGCTTTAATAATTACAAAGCAAGCAATGTCTTTTAACAGGTGCAATGATCTGTCAAGTTTGTCTGTTAGACTTTTGCTATCATAATAAATATTTCTTTACAGAATCAGATTATTTTCTCACCTTTCATGTTTCACGGCTGTGTCTGTTTCTGCCTTTTGAGTCTCAGTGTAAGTGTGTGAAAATTGGAGTCTGTGTTATATTCAGCTTTATATCCTGGCAGCACTCCTCCTCCTATTTTCAAGGAGGGAGAATCAGATTTGTTTGTGAAGAGGAGGTGTACATCAGCAATATTAATGAAAAAAAAAAAACTACAATAAGGAAAATGGGAAATGACAAAGGGAAATCAGCTCCTGTGACTGTGATTTCCCTCAGATGCACTGAAATACAAAACTCCACTGAGCTTTACCCTATACCGCCACACAATGACATG
Organism: Sinocyclocheilus rhinocerous; assembly: GCF_001515625.1. NCBI lineage: Eukaryota > Metazoa > Chordata > Actinopteri > Cypriniformes > Cyprinidae > Sinocyclocheilus > Sinocyclocheilus rhinocerous. The sequence continues at coordinate 801,035 of NW_015635045.1, read as the reverse complement.
CATCAATGCCATGAAATGTGATGTAACTGAACGCAAGAATTTAAAGCTGCTATCTTTTCTGAGCAATCAGACATGCACTTTCCCAGGAAAGGATCTCTGTTTCTTATTGATTGAAGTCCCAGAACAGCTATTCAAAGAAACACACCACACCTCTGTCTACAGTACAATACAACAGCCAGAGAAGATGCAAAAAGTCACAATAATGTGTGCTGTAATTTAAGTAAAGTATTCTCACATGGCGTTTCTTTATTTTACTTTATTTCAACTCAAGTTCAGTGTTTACAGTCTGATAGAGATCTCAGTGCAACAAAGCCAAGAAGCTCAAACAGCGCACAATAAAGCTCATTTAGCCAGCAAAATATTAACCCCAGCAGAGAGTAAGAAGCACTTAAAGGGATAGTTCACACAAAAAACAAAATCCTCAAACAAAAGTCGTTTACTCACCTTCATGTTGTTTCAAATCAGTACAAATTACTTGTTCTGTACATTACAGAGTCAAGAAGATATTTTGAAGAATTTTGGTAATCAAACTGTTTGGTGATCATTGGGGGGAAAACACTAGGACATTTTCTCAAAAGTCTTGTTTTATGTTACACACAAAAAAAAAAATATAGAAAATCATTTTGGAATGGTTTGAAATGACATGAGCGTGAGTAAAGAATGACAGTTTTCATTTTTGGGTTATTATTTGTTTTTGTTTTTGTCTTAAATTCTCATTAATTTATTTGTCTAAAATGGCTTGCATTCAAGATATGTATCTTATCAGCATGTGTGTTCCCTGGGATTCAAATGGATGTTTTTCAGGTAGCTAGCAGGTATGGACAGACAGGCAGGTCGCTACATGGTGGTAAGAACCAGTGTAAAAAAAAAAACAAGCATCACCAAAGAGTGATTTATAATGGTAGTAGAACATTAACTGTGAAGTGCTCGCAAGTGTAAAAGTAATAAAGACACTGGTTTTCGTGCAAGGTTTTAGCCAGGGGTTTGTTTTTGTAGGCAAGCCACGACACAGCTGCTGAAATAAAACCAGGAAGACTTCAAACATATGCTCATTATGTCATGCATAAAGCATTCTTCAGCATTCATCTTTTCCTTTCACTCATCCTCTTTTACTTTGCTGTCGTAGGAGCCTTGGCCTTTGTATGCTGAAACGTAGCCGCTGGCATCAGGGATGTCTTCCCTCCCTGAACGGCCTTTTCCCTTTCCCGACTCATTAAAGCGCTCCTTATGAGAACCAGTGTACTTGCTGGTGTCTGTTAACCTGTCTACAGCAGAGGCTTTTGCCACTTTCTGTGGAGAGAAAAAGATTATCAGTGGTTATTGTGCATGTTTATTGCTTAATCTACAAAAATAGACTGGCTGGTACTCACAGTGACACCAACATTGGCGGGTTCTTTGCCAGCAATGAGACCATAGAGAAGCTGTACTGCCTCTTCCTGGCTCTTCCCTTTAAAACGTTTTGTGGCCAACTCAGCCATGGCTTGAGTGAACTGCTCAAATGTGATGACACGTGCTGATTTAGCCCTAAAACACATAAGCAGATACAAAACAGCACAGCCTTAGGTCCAGTCATGCATGTGAAGCACAGCATTCAATGAAAAACTGTTTGCTGTCAGTCATTGTGAGGATAATCATACTTGACTTTGCTAAAGATGATGTCCACATCCGTGCTGGTGACAGTTTTGTCATCGATGACCTTGCAGTCCTTACACAGCTTGATAAAGTTTTTTCCGTTCATCTCCTTCCCCATCGCTTTGGTGTCTCCATGAACTGCAAATTTATGAAATGCTGTTTCAACATCTGCCAGTGATACTTCACCCGAACCTTCAGCCATGCTGTCAGATCAAGTATGAGAGAAAGAATGACAGAGAAAGAAAGACAGATGTTTTAAGGTTTTGCTCATGAAATTTTATGTTTTATTGCATTATTATAACACTGATCTCTCCACTCCTAGCCTCATGATTGATCCAGTTATTTTAGTATTATTCATATACTATTATAGAGTTAGAATTATTATTTTAAATTGGCATTTATTGTTAGATTTTCATGTCTTTTAATTTTAGTTTATTGCATTATTATAACACTGATCTTTCCACTCCTAGCCTCATGATTGATCCAGTTATTTTAGTATTATTCATATACTATTATAGAGTTAGAATTATTATTTTAAATTAGCATTTATTGTTAGATTTTCATGTCTTTTTAATTTTAGTTTGAGTAATTTTTGTGCTTTTGTCATTTTAATTTTTTTTATATTTTTGTTTTGCTTTATTTTTATTTCACTTCTAGTTTTAGTAGTTTTTTGTGTAATATTTATATTTCATTTCAGGTTTATTTTTAAATTTTAAAATGATTTTAATAGTTCCAGCTGTAAATCTTTGACATGATATCACGTATGTTCACCTGTTCATGTGCAGCCATAGCAGATTCTGTTTTTGTTACTGTAATGAAGGGAGGTGTGACAACAAATTGGGGATCCACGTGCAGGCTTTATTCCATTGAGCGTAGTCAGAACAGGCAGGGTCAAGCACCAGCAAACAAACACATCCAGGACAAAGGCAAAAAAGTAATCCACAAGTCAGGCATTAGTCAGGGCAGGCAGCAATCAATCAAAAACAAGGTAACAGTTTAAGGATCAAAACACGAAGGCAAGGAAACATGGAAGCCAGTGGAGCAGGAAGCCAGGGCGGAGCAGTAAGCCCAGGGCAGAGCCGGCAGAGTGCCAGGGCGGTGCAATGAGCCAGGGTGACGCCGATGGAGCAGGTAGCCACGGTGGAGCAGGCAGAGCTGAAGATGGAGCAGAATACCACCAGAGCAGAGCTAAGATCCACCACGGCAGAGTTGAAGACAACCAGAATGGAGCAGAAGACCACCAAAGCAGAGCTGAGGACCACCACGATGGAGCAGACAGAGCTGAAGACCACCAGAGCAGAGCTGAGAACCACCACTGCGGAGCTGACGACCACCAGGGCGGAGCAGAAGACCACCAGAGCAGAGCTAAGAACCACCACGGCGGAGCCGAAGACCACCAGGGCGGAACTAATGGTGCAGGATACCAACAAGGCGGATCAGGCAGAACTGGAGCTTAGAGCACAGAGAGGTTAACAATGGCCTCAACGGCCGTAACAGGACTGGAAGACAGTTCAGAAACGTCATCTTTGGCCGTAACAGGGCGAGCAGAGAGTTCAGGGGTAGCCCTTTTGAATGTGGCTGGACAGAGTTTAGAAACTACCTCCTTGGTCGGAACAGGATAGGCAGAGAATTCACAGACGGCCTCCATAGCTGTGACAGGACAAGCAGAGAGTTCACAGACGGCCTCCATAGCTGTGACAGGACAGGCAGAGAGTTCACAGATGACCTTCTTGGTTATGACAGGGCAATCAGAGAGTTCGGTAGAGGCCCCTTTGACCGGGACAGTGCACTGAGTGCATTCAGCGGCAGTCTTAGTGACCGTAATAGGCAGGGCTGAGAATTCATGATTGGCTTCTAGGGCCGAGACTGGTATAACAGGGGATTCACTGACAGTCTCCATGACCTCGTCAGTACAGACAAAGAGTTCATAAGTGGGCACCCCTGTCTAAAGAGTAGCTGAAGTGAACACCCCCGCTAACTCTGGAGGTTCTGCAGGGGATGCTGCCACCTCTAGAGGTTCTGCAGCAGATGCCGCCACCTCTGGAGGTTCTGCAGCAGATGCCGCCACCTCTGGAGGTTCTGCAGCAGTAGCAACAGGAGCTTCAACAGACACAGATAGTTCAGAGATGGCACTCGCTGCTGTAACAGAGGCATCAGGTAACAGGGAGAGTTCGATAATAGTGTCCGTGGTAGAAACAGAGGTGACAGGGAACACCATGAGCTCGGGAACGAGTGCTACTACTGTTAGAGGAGGTTCTGCAACAGAAGTTGCCACCTCAGGGGGAACAGGAGCAGACTCTGGATCAGACTCATAGACTGGAGCCAACTCGGGAGCGGACCCATGGACAGGAGTGAGCTCTGGAGCAAACTTGGGGGCTGAAGGAGGCTCGAAATGGATTCAGAGAGTCCAGCGAATTCTGGAGCAGACTCTGGGACTAGAGTGGACTCGGGAGCAGATTCATGAACTAAAGCCATTTTTGTACTGGGCACAAGAGCTGAAGACCTCATTAGACTAAGGTCAGGGGCTGGAGCAAACACTGAGCTTTGTTCCGAGGCTGAAGCAGACACAAGACTAAGGTCATGAGTGGAAATAAACATGGGGCAGTGGTCATGGACTGAAATCATCTCTGGGCTAGACTCGGGAACAGGGGCCCTCTCTGGGCTAGACTTGGGATCAGGAGCCTTCTCTGGGTTAGACTTGGGATCAGATTCGGGGAGTAGAGTGGGCGCCACCACCTCGGGAGTTCTGCAGTGAAGGCTGCCACCTCTGGGGAAACTACGGTGGTGTGTGCAGCCCAAACACAGAGAATGGCCGTAGCCATAACTGGCAGGACAGAGAGTACATTGTCTATTTCCGAGACTGACGGTGCTGTGCCTGGGGAACAGGAGTGAGTAGCGGTCAGTAGGATTGCTAGCATTGAAACCGTGTCACTTGAGAACGCTGAAATCATGTCACTTGATTGTACAGAGAGAGGGGTGCTTTGGAGCATAGAATCTGCTTGTCTAGTAAGCGTAGAGTCTGCGTGGCTCGTGGGTGCGGAGTCTGCATTGCTCGGGAACGTAGAGACCCTTGGAATGCCAGCAGCTTGCACCGACACCAACTGAGGGTCCTCCATGCTGGATGCCAGCCTCGTACGCCTTGGGACTGACTTTGTCTTCAAATGCAACATTCACGATGCTCTGGAACACTGGAGTGGCATCCGTGATGGCTGAAGACTGTGGCCTGACATCCCTAAAGGCCGGAGGCTCTGGCATGGCGGCCCTGGTGTGAACAGGCTCTGGCTTGGCAGACTTGATGTGAGCAGGCTCTGGCTTGGCAGACTTGACGTGAGCAAACCCTGGCTTGGCAGACTTGACATGATGTGACGAGACTCTGGAAGATCAGCTAAGAAGTGATGAGATTCTGGAAGATCAGCTGAGACGAGACAAGGTTCTGGAAAATCAACTGAGACAAGACAAGACTCTGGAAGATCAACTGTGACATGATGAGACTCTGGAACGGCAGCCATGACGGGACGAGACTCTGGAACAGCGGCCTTGACGGGACGAGACTCTGGAACGGTGGCCATGTTGTGGAAATTCTCTGGGCTGGCTGCCATTTTGTGAACAGTCTCTGAGCTGGCAGCCATTTTATGAACAGTCTCTGAGCTGGCAGCCATTTTTCAAAACGTTTCTGGGATGGTAACCATTTTGTGGATAGGTTCTGCTTCTCTCACAGTGAAAGGAGAGCCACATAACAACAGAGCATAGTCCATAAAATCTCTCAAACTATCATTATAACCCACTTCGGGTAACAATGACTTTGTTGGCTAACTGAGTCCAAAACAGAACAAGTCCTTAAACAAAATCTCATCATAAATCAGCACACGGTGTGAAAACTCACAGAATAGATGAATGTACTCCTCGATAGACAGGTCCTTTTGCCGAAGGTGAAGTAGCTGGTCAACTGGGTCCATGATAGGTCTGCAACACTGAAAAAGCCACTGGATCCGGGGTTGGCTGGTGATTCTGTAACGAAGGGAGGTGTGCCAGCCAGTATCCATCCAGTCAACACGCTTCAGGAAAGTATAATCCATTTACAATTCAAAAAGACAATTAAGGCAAAATTAAGATGGCTTTAACAGGAGGTGACAACAAAGTGGGGATCCACGTGCAGGCTTTATTCCATTGAGCGTAGTCAGAACAGGCAGGGTCAAACACCAGCAAACAAACACATCCAGGGCAAAGGCAAAAGAGTAATCCACAAGTCAGGCAATAGTCAGGGCAGGCATCAATCAATCAAAAACAAGGTAACAGTCCAAGGATCAAAACACGAAGGCAAGGAAACATGGAAACTAGAAAACTTGAAAACTAGGAAACATTCAATCACCAGCGAAGACAGAGAGTGTGTGTGCTACTTTTAAAGTCCTTCTAATGTGAGCTAGCTGTGAACTGATGATGAGATCTGATGAAAGACAGGTGATGCAATTGATGAGTCCGTGCAAAGGATTATGGGAAATGGAGTCCTGGGTAAAGTGGCAAAAGTCTGGAGTGGAGTGCCCTCTAACGAAGCTCACGGGCACTCCAGCTAGAGATCCTGACAGTTACACAGAAGCATTCCAGATCTTCTAGTGCAGGGGTGTCAAACTCAATTCCTGGAGGGCCGGAGCCCTACAGAGGTTTGTTCCAACCCTGCTCCAGCACACATACCATGTAGTTTTCAAATAGGCCTGAAGGACTTGATTAGTTAGATCAGGTGTGTTTAATTAGGGTTGAATCTAAACTCTGCAGGGCTCCGGCCCTCCAGGAATTTAGTTTGACACCCCTGTTTTAGTGGAAAGACGCCTCTTAATGTACCTGCTTTGCATTTTAATGAAAATGTGTGTACTGTAATGTGTATTGTTTTTTTAATATAAAGTTACTGTTTTACTCAATGCTGTACTGTTGTGTTAATATTGTCATATGTTTATGTCTGCTGGTTATGTACAGCGAAAGCTTCTGCAATGTTCTGGTTACACCCAGAGTTACTGTCCCACATTGCTCCATTATCTTCCATACTCACAAATGTCATGCTCATTTACCACACACACACATAATGTATATTACTCTCACTAAAAGCCTTAATGAAGTCCACTTTACTAATTTAGCTTCAGCTGACTTTGGCCCCCCCCCCCCTAATATTGGGTCTTTTATCCATAAATATATATATATAAAATAGGGCTGCATGATATATCGTTTCAGCATCAATATTGCTATGTGCGCATTCGCAATAGACACATCGCAGGATGTGCATGTTTAGTATACTGATCATTACATTTATACTGATTGTTTTCTTTGCTCACACACAGACACCATGTCTACACTGGACACGACAAAGCGACCGTTGTCATTTGAACTTTGTGTCAGTTCGTCATAAATAGAATGAGGCATCAGTTTACTGTCAGGGATTTGTCGTGTCGCGCCGCATCCAGTGTAGACAGCATCACTGATTATAATGGGTTCTATAGTATTTTGTCACGCCGTGCGCCGCCGCTCGCATCCAGTGTAGACACGGTGAGAGCCACGCAGATGCACATGAACACTGAATTCCATTCACTTCTGCGTCTAATTGTGCCTGAAATTACACATAAGCGCGAAATTATGGCCATGTTCACACTGCAGCAGAATATGGTTAATGCGCTTTTGAGTCACACACAGTTCGGTTATTTACGGGCATAACAACAGCATTCTGTAACAGAACTCACACCCGTAAATTTTTAGGATTCACAACCGCATTCTCGGAACACACGCGCTGTGTGAAGGGAACAGGACTGGACAACTAGTTGTCTGTCATACAGTGCGAGAGAGAGCTGCTCTGCCTCTGCCGCACAAACGCGTGTCTAACGAGTGTTACGTGTTTTCATGTGCGTTTTCGGTAACTTACAGTGACGGAGAAATGAGCTGCGTGTCATCTGAACGTTTTAAATCCCGTCAGTTTTCCACCGGAGCGCTCCCGTCATTTTTTGTGTTGTGCTCGCCTCGTGATTCAAATGCTCCGCACTCTACCCAAGTTTAAAAGCTGCTGTTGGTTAATGAAGATTTGACGAAAGAACTCGCAGCTCGATTGGACTCTGTCGTGTCAGAAAGTGATTTACTTTTACGTTACAGAAATTACTTTTAGGTTAGGTTAGGAATACGGGCTTGACTCCCGTTGCACGTTCATACAGACAGTATTATAAACTGTAAGCTGCTGTGTGAACGGGACATTTCGAGACTCACACCTGGAAAGAAAATGCGGTTGTCAATCCCAAAAACTGACAGTGGTAACGTAGCCTATGTCTGCAAGTATCCTTGTAAACACAGTTGCTTATGGCTTAGGTGAAGGTAAACAGTTGAGAAAGAAAATGGATGTGTAACAGTATATTGGTTCACAGCAGTTTAATGTTCCTGTTGCTTTCTGTGTCATGAATGTTAATCAAACAAATCACATAGAGAAAAATCACTTTTGTAGCTTTAACACAGATTTATTATATTTAATTTATACAGTGAAGACTATGCAGTATTATTTTACATTTGATTATTCAATTTCTACCTGAATACTGTTAGACTTACCTGAAATAATATAAAGCACGGTTTATTTCATTTGTATCTTTGTTCTATTATATTTATCTATGCTTGTAATTTGTTTATTTTCTATGCTGATTTACTCGCCTACAAAATCATCCCAATCATTGATAATTTTTTTCCAAATAGAGCTATTCAAGTCATCTGGTGATTTTTTTTTTTTCATATCGCAATATATATCGCAGAAAATAAAATATCGTAATGTAATTTTTTTCCAATATCGTGCAACCCTAATATAAAATATAAATAAATATGCATATCTTTATAGGCAGAATAATGGAATACAAGTAAATTAAATCAAAATTACTCAAAAAATGCATGAAACTCTTGCTTTATTATAAATGAAAGGACTCTGGTAAACAAGTAATAGAGCTCATGTTCCTTTATTCCATAGGCACTTATTGTAGTCAAATAATGCATCTGTCAAATAATGCAAATAGTGCACTGTATCATCTGAAAACAGTACTATGAAAACATGCTAACTATATCTCATGCATAAAGCCCTGTTTGGTCTTGTACGTATAACAGATGCTTCCGGATGGGTGTGTGTTATTGAGAGGGAGATCCAGCCTACCTGACAGTGAGTTGGACAATCCTGGATACTGATGCTAAGCTGCTACTGAAAGGATGCTGAATGTGTCTGTGTGTTCCTCTGTCTTCGTCTCTGCCTGGTAGGTGTGTGTGTGTGTACAATGACGCAAGACAGAGGGGAGGAGAGAGCACAGCCCAGCACAAATGATGACATCACTCTCTCTCTCTCTCTTTCTGCCACAGGCCCTCTTGTCTTTCTGCTTTTTGATTTTCTCTGCCTCTTTGGCCCTTTTATTTGTCCTCTTTTCTACTTTGCTGACTAGATATAGCAGTCCTTCACTTTCAACCCTCTCTCCCTCCTCCTCCTGCTCTCCTCCTTCTGTCTTTGTTTTTGTCTCTCTCTGCTGCCACACCCTCTCCCATCAATCTCCGCGGAGCAGCGTTCAGATGTTACATAGTGAAGCCACACGCGCACACACAAACGTAGTTGGACTGTGATGCTCTAAATTTTATTTTCTGTAATGGCTTCAGGGCACCTCTGTCTAATGTGTCTGTGCAACTCACCACTTACTCAAACCACAACCACATATAGATGAAGACCCATTCACAGCAGATCACCATTGCTGACAACACAACTAAAGGAACAATGACTGTTTACAATCTTAAATATAAAGGTTATTTATTGGCATTGATTGTTCCATGGAGAACCTTTAACATTCACGGAACCTTTCCATTACACAAAATGTTGTGTAACAAGGTTTATTTATTTATTTTTTTTTAATGTTATTTTAAGACTTTGTTCATAGAAAGATTATTTGGGGAACTCAAAATGGTATTTCTCTTGCATCAGTTTGAAGCTACCCCTTTTGAAACCTTTTTTAAGACTGTACATGGACCATAATAATTGGAATTTGGTCATATTCCAGTTGTAAATGTGATGTGCGGTAATGGCATTAACAATGATTGCTATAACCAGAATAGGCCAACATAATATCTACAATAACTTCACATATGAACATATAATTATATCTGCATATGTCCAAACTAAGCTAAGTCCTGGTAATACTAAATTAAATAAACACATTGTTGGATAAAAAACAACTTTAGATTTTTTTTTGCTAACAATTTACAAAAATTGCAGTCAACTTGATGGGCTACATTTTGCAATACATTTTGGAGATAAAATAATGAGCTGAGATTGTGCATCTCCAGTATTTCCTCAGTCAAACCCTTTATTTGTAATAAAAAATATTTATTCAGCAGTGCAACAATTTAAAACCAGTACTGGAAAAATAATTTGAATAAGCATAGCATAACTTTGCTTTATATGAACTACAAGAGCTCCCTCTACAGTATGCTAGAAAAATTGGTCGCATATTACATTCAATGGCTACAAACAACCTGAAGACAGATGAATCCTGAAGGTCACAAGCATTAAACAGATCCATTCATAGGTTATTACTTGCTGAAGATATAGATTACAAGCTGCAAAAAGCGTTATAAATGTCTGCAACGCTTGAGCCTTATAGAGAATGACAATTGGAAAAAGTACCAAAATGTCTGGACTCTGGAGACATTTGTGTATGTAAATGTTTTGAGACCGGTGGAAGAAGTTTGGAAATGTAACATTGAAGACATGAATATAAGAGTACTCATAAATGTTACTTTTCATTCAGTATTTAAACTAAATGTATCCATTTACTAACAAATTATATATATACATGCAATTTCAACTTTATTAGGTCACCTTCCTAAAACGGGTTGGACCTCTGTTGACCCCAGAACAGCCTGAATTCTTTGTGACATGGATTTAACAAGATGCTGGAAACATTTTTCCAAGTTTATGGTCCATGTGAACACAAAAGTATTAGGTATGTAGCTGCTGCATATTCAAGAAGATGAATGGACTGTGATCATAAGGAAGCACATGATCACGGCTGTGGCTTATAAACAATGTTCAAATGGTATTAATAGGGTGTTGCAATGTGTGCAAAGAATGTGTGTCTTTTCTCTGAAGTGCAGATCTGGCAGCTCATCCAGATGGCGGCTCAGCATCCTTTACCGTTCCCTCCCTGGGCCTGCAAAGACACCATTGGGAATATTCATATTCAGTATTCAATATTCACTGTATTTTTAACATAATGTAATGTAATGTAAGAGCAAGGGCATTATGCTGTGTGATGTTGCAAACCAACCAGTATTTATAGTATATTTTATTCATAATCGTAATCATAATCACAAATAATTTTGCTATTTACCACACTTTCTAATTTTTCTCTTTACCTATCTACAGTATAGCAGCTAATGAATCGCACATTCACAGGAAATAGCTTCTATATTGAAAAATAAGGTGAATACTAAAACTATGATGATAACATTTCTCAAACTAAACAAGAATAATAAATGTAAAAAAAAACCACCTAAAATGAGACAAAAACTGTGGAAAACTACCCAAAATAAAATAACAATAATCGTTTTAGTACCATCTGTGTAAACAGATTCATTGGGTGCCAGAAAAATGGCCAGGTAATGGAAGAAATATACATATACGTATACGATCCAAAGAATGCTGTAGTGAGTTTCCCTTCATGTCACCAGTCAGTTTGACCTTGAAATTCTTCATATCCAGCATTTAATTGTTTATGCTTTACCTGCATAATACTATGCTGAGTGTTTACAGTACACACTGAGCTGTCACGTCACTGTAGTTTACTTACAGAAGGCAAGCACTGACTAGACAAATTTATTCTAACAAGTTTCCATATTTACAGACACAACAGTTTCAAATTTCACTGCAGTTCATATGCAGAAATAGAGAGAGTGCCTTGGCTGTTCACTTTCATTTGTTAGAATTGTTACCTTACAGGAATAGTTCACCCAAATATGAAAATTAGTCAAAACTTGTATAACTTTGTTTCCTCTATGAAGCATAAAAGAAGATACTTTGGACAAATGTATTGTCCATGAAAGTCAGTGGGGTCCAATGTTGTTTTCAACATCATTCATACCAGTTTGGAACGACATGAGAACAGAATTTTCTTTTTTGGGTGAACAGTCCCGTTAAACTTGCTTTAACATTTGCTATAATGCTGAAATTGTGTTCTGAATGATTTTTTTCTGGAATAGAAATGCAAGTTACATGTGCCTTACAATCCCTCATCTATGTAAACTATTGTGGTCCCTTCCTCCAGCCTTCTTTCTGATCTATAAATACGGGTGTGTTCCTGCTTCAGCTGCTCTTTCAATTCACCTTTCTTTCTCACATCTTTGTTTTAGAAAATGGCAGAATCTGACTACCTCGACTACACCTGCCCCCTTTGCACAGACATCCAGCGAGACCCTGTCACCATCCCGTGTGGAGACACCTTCTGCCTGGAGTGCATTAAGATCTACTGGGACCATTCTGACCACCTCGGTGTGTACAGTTGTCCGCAGTGCCAGACGACCTTCACTCCTCGGCCCATACTCAGACGCAACGTGCCCCACGTAGGGAACCCGGAGCCTCGGCCGCCCCCTCGTGAGCTCAACCCGTTTCCATACTTCAAGCGTGATGCGCTGTGTGATTTCTGTACTGGTCGGCGGAACAGAGCGGTGAAGTCATGTCTGATGTGTCTGGCTTATTACTGTGAGACTCACATCAAGCCTCATTACGAATCGGCCACATTTAAACGACACAAACTGGTGGATGAGACGGGACACCTGGATCGGAAGATCTGCCCACAGCATGAAAAAGGCTTAGAGCTTTTCTGCCGCTCAGACCAGATGTGCATCTGTGTGCTGTGTACAGTAAGAGAACATCGCAGCCACAACATAGTCAGCGCAGATGATGAACGCACAGAGAAACAGGTGAGACATAAGATTAGAATTGTTGTGAATAGATCGGGGCAAGCTGTCACAGGGGTCATATCTGAGAAACTGTAAGTCCAAGTACTGAAATGTGTTTTTTCTACCAGTGGTTTTGTATTGTGGTTTCAAACATCTACTTCAGAAACTAGAATAATAAAAATTTGAATAATGTTTGTGATTTCAAAGTCATAATTTTGTAGTCACCTAAGGAAGATTGAAGGTTGAACTGTGTTCTCAAAATAATGATATTTTTTATAAACATCAAGTCAGAGAAAGTTGTCACAACTGGTTTATTCATTAATTCATATTTTTATGGTTAATTCATATTTAAATGGCAGTTTTCATTGGCTAAAACAGTGGTTTAGTATTGTAGTTACCACTTTTTACAGATAAATCTTCAGTGCTTTGACTATTCCAGAGTAAAGAGTCAGCTGATAACTAGCCCTATGCATTGTGCCATATACTCTGTGGACAGAGGTTTGAACACTTTAACAAAAGATTATATTGTAAGAATCATCTGCACCAAATCTGCATTTTTTGATCACAAATACAGTAAAAACAGTAATATAGTGAAATAATAAATTTTTAAATAATGGTTTTCTATTTGAATATATTTTAAAATGTAATTAATAAGAGCATTATTTTCTTTTTTAAAAAGTCATCCGAAACCTGAATGGTGGTGTGTATATGGGTACATGAATATCACACATTGCCAAAAGAAAACAATGATACATACCTAACTAACTGATAGTTTTTTTTCTTTTCTTTTCTTTTTTTGCATGTACTGTTTGTATGTGATTATAGAAAGTCTTGGTGGTGACTCAGACAGAGGTTCAGCACATTATCCAGGATCGGATGAAAGAACTTCAAGAACTCAGACACAATGTGGATGTTCTCAAGGTTGGTCCGATCAGGAGAGTCCTAAAGAAGCTTTGGGACAAAACATTTCTCACTTTTATGTAATTTAAGTGTCATTATAACTATACATCTTCATTTTCAGACATAATCAGAACATAAACCCTAACAGTTCAAAGAGATACTTTGAGATATTAGATATGTTATTATCGGTCATTTATTGCCCATGAAATGGAATGGGGAAAGAAAGAAAGAAAGAAAGAAAGAAAGAAAGAAAGCAGTAGGATTGCTGTCATACAAATTCAAGTAATCAAACATCTAAGATACTATTTGTCAAAGTCAGAAACAGTATATATAATATGTTGTTTACTAACATGTACTTAGTACAACTTAAAAATGTCCCAGTTATCCCATTCTCTCAAAGGCATCTGACTTTGATGCAGTGCTCTGTGCTGCCCCCTTGCAGTGTGGATGCATGCTGTTGTTGACTGTTGCACCTTCTCTGCAGGGAAATGCACAGCGGGCTCAGACTGACAGTGATAAAATCTTCAGCGAGATGTTACAGGCGGTAGAGCGCTGGCATGCTGAGATAAGCCAACTCATACAGGCCAACCTACAGGCCTCCATGGCTCAGGTACATGCACATTAGATTCGGAGGGGTTAGATTGCTTCCTGTAGCTTTAATTGTAGAGCGTGGCACTAGTGACACCAACATCATGGGTTTGATTCCCAAGGAGAGGAAGTGCTGATTAAAATCCCCTGCCCCTTACTGGGGAACTGTGGTGAGAAAACTTTTTGCTAATGTTTAACTTAATGTTTGTTAGTCTATATGAAACTGTATAATTCTACAGCTCATACATACTGTAAAAAACCGAGCCACGCTTTGATGAAGCTTTATGCAAGTGTTGAGATGAAGAAAAGTCCTGACTACAGTTGCTGGTCCCTGCCCTCTGACTGTGATTGCTTTGATGTACTGACAGGCACAGGGTTACGTAGAGAGACTTGAACAAGAGATCATGGAGCTTCAGAAGAGAGATGCTGAACTACGTCAAATACTTGATACAGAGGACAACATTCACTTCCTACAGGTAAATAAAATCAAACAGCCACTCATATTTAACTGGATTTCGGTCATTCAGAAAGTGTACTTGCCTGACTGGATCAGTCAAGTCCCTTGTCAGAACCGATTTTGTTAAGTGCCTTCATTTCTTGTGCAGAATTTTCCTACACTATCTGTTGCACCAGAGCCCATGGTGCCCAAAGTGCTGATAAACCCAGAGTTTTCCTTTAGTGAAATCACCAAGACCGTCTCTGACATGAAAGAACACCTGGACAACATCTGCAAAAAAGAGCTGGGAAACATCTCCAAACGAGGTAATCATGAAGACTATAACATTTAACCACTGCGAGACTGTGAAACAGACATTTACCTCTGTTTTGGCTTTATTATATCTATGTCTAAAATGGTCAAAATAATGTAGATGGAAGAGATTGCTCTGCATCAGACACACAGACATAAAAAAGATATAATCAGCTCTGCACCCCAAATTATGGATGTAAATGCAGATGCAGAGAGGGTCATATACACTACCGTTCAGAAGTTTGGGTCGGTAAGATCTTTCAAATGTTTTTGAAAGACGTATCTTTTGCTTACAAGAGCTGTGTTTATTTGATCGCAAAAACAATAAAAACAGTAATATTGTGAAAATTCATTACAATTTTTATAAGCTTGTTTTCGATTTGAATATATTTTAAAATGTCATTTATTCCTGTAATGACAGCTGAATTTTCAGCAGCCATTACTCCAGTCTTAAGTATCACACGATCCTTCAGAAAACATTTTAATATACTAGCTCACGAAACATTTCTTAGTTTATTAGTCAATGTCGAAAATAGTTGTGTTGCTTAATATTTTTGTGGAAACGGGTACCTTTTTTCTTTGGTGAATAGACCTTAATCAGGTTAGATGCTATGTAAGGGATAAACTTACAGTTTTTACAATGACATGCGCTGTATAAAGGTCCTAGATCATGTTATTTTCACAACTTTCACAACTGTTTTATGGAGTTTTTGTCTATTTTAATTTTTCTTTTTAAAAAGACGTTTCGACAGTTGAATAATTGGTGTGTTGTTAAACAATTTAATGCAACCATTCTGAATAAAACTAAATGTATTATTTAAAACAAATCCTACTGACCCCAATCTTTTGATCAGTAGAGCATATAAAGCTATATTTTATCTACTATTCATTTATGCATTTGCATGATATTCATAACTGTTTCATCTTAGTGAGTGACATCTCTGTCTATATCCTGATTCCGAGATCTGGAGGACATTTGAATGGTGAGAGGACTTCCTGAGGTTTCATCTACACTTTATTTCACTTTATGTAGAATAAAGTATGTTACAGAACAACTCTGTATACCATATTTTCAGCTCCGATAAGAACTGATTTGCCAGAGCCTAAAACAAGACTGGACTTCCTCAAATGTGAGTGTATAGACAATTCCACACCATTAATTCATCTAATTCACTTTACAGATGATAACATATCCCCTTTTTGTTTCTTCTAAATGCTGAATGAACCTCTTTTCTCAACAATTTCATTTAACAGATTCTTCTAAACTTACTTTTGATCTCAACACTGCCTATAAAGAGCTGGTCCTTTCAGACGGGAATCACCGGGTGATCCGGAAAAGAACAACCCAGTTCTACCCAGATCACCTGGAGCGGTTTGATGGGTTTTGCCAGATCCTGTGCAAGGAGCCACTCAGCGGGATGCGGCATTACTGGGAGGTGGAGTGGAATGGTGAATTTTCCATTGGAGTTGCATACAAGAGCATTAGCCGCAAAGGTAAGAACTCAAACAGCCTTCTGGGATACAATGATAAATCTTGGAGCCTCCTATGCTCAGACTCAGGATACTCTGCCTGGCACAATAAGATGGATAAAGATCTGCTGGGTGCAGCTCGTGCCTCACGGATCGGTGTGTACCTAGATTACGCCGGAGGATCTGCATCTTTTTACTCTGTGTCTGAGACAATGGAGCTCATCCACAGATTTAAAGCCAAGTTCTCAGAAGCACTGTATGCTGGGTTTGGCGTTGGATCGTCTGTAACTCTGTGCATGCTGGAGAAGAACCACCGAACATACCACTAATAGGTTCTGAGCTGAGCTTTGACCCTGAGCTCTTTCAGACAGAATCTTGGAAGGGTGAACAGTCAAACAGGCAAAATTTAAAGAATCATATTGAATTGAAGACTCAAAGACATTTCAAGGTCACATTTTGCCATGCAAGAAAGAAAAAAATATATATTATTTTACATAAAGAAAAAGTCTACTGTTAGGATTCTTTGCATTGTGACTATTAGTATTTTCAGCAGAATTAGGCTCATTTTACCCCCCAAATCTTATTAATGTAATTCAAAATACATCCTCTCATTCTTACATGACAATTACTGATACTGCCTTTTAAAATCAATTAGTAATTAAAATAATGAAGACACTGTGCTTACAATCCTCACAGCCTTGATTTAATTTCATATCAACCATTAAATATAGTGCTAGAAATGAGAATCATCATTTAAATAGAATGGAAATGGGTGTTAAAATGGGACATTTTTTTAACCATTTTTGTGAGATTCCAAAAAAAAAAAAAGTGGCAGTAAATATGTTTAAATATAACAAAGCAGGCTAATCCAGTCAAGACAATCTCTTTAAATTATCTTTTTTTTATGATGTCATGTCAAAACCTAATACACATTCTGCAATCTTTGGGTTTAGATAAGACAGAAGATGCAGCTACATCATGAGAAAAGTGTGTATTTGTGTGATTATGAGCATGTAAATAAAATAAGCCTTCTTGTCATTATTGTTTATTGTTCATTTGAATGGTTTCTAAGAGCTTTTCAGTCATTTCACCCATCACCAAGTAAACAGAAATATGTACAGATAAGAGGAACGATCTGTCACTCTTGTTTCTTTTTACATGGATTAGAAACATTCAAATGCAAATCCAGCTTCCCCTTCAAATAACTGTACCTCTTAACTTTTAAGACATGGCTACACTTGTTTTATTAATCCCTAAATGTTGCTCCTTCCTCTCTCTTTCTTGTCTTACATCTACCCCAAGCTGTTACTGTGGCTTCATTTCCTTAAGCATAAGGTCAAACCAAAGATAAATTCTCAACGGATGAACCATGAACCTTGTCATTTAAAACAGGACAATCTTACTCTGCTCAACAGTACAGTCAACTCACAGAGGACAAGTACAAGTAGATCAGGAGCCCTGACTTCCAAAGTAGTCTCAATATTACAACAGAGGGAACCAATCATCATCATCACAGAAAAAAAAATATTCTTGTTCACCCCAACAAACTGAACATTTGAAATGGGCCTATAAATAAGTGATTGTAAATGTCCACAACCATAATGCCCCCACATGAGTGAATAGAGATCAATCTCCACTTTCATAACAATTCAAAACAAAAATGTCAGACAGAACCAGTTAAATCAGATCTGTTTTCTATTATAATTTACATATCATTTTATATTATATTTAAAAAAAAAAAATGTATGTTTTGAAAGTATTTTATGTTTTAGTATAATTTGGAATGTTTGTTAGATGCTTCACAGTTCAAATAATATGCTGGTGTGACCGTAAGCGGTTTGTTGAGTCTGAAGTATGAGTGTCCCTAAATCAAAAATGTACCTCTAATTCTATTTCTTTGCATCCAATTCAATGGTTTGAGTTGCCATTCGTATTGTAGTATTCTGTGCTGTCTGTAATTTCATCCATTTTTTGAGTCCACGTTCTAAACACTTTTTATCTCTGTCTGACCGACTGTATATCCACCTGTCTATCATATTCACCCCAAGACCCATTATAGGAAAAGAAAAACATCTACTGTAAACGCAAAAAAAAAACATTGAGGTCACCATGAAACCGGTGACACACCACTCAATAAACAGCCAATAGTTGGTGTGTAGCAGTAATAGTAAGTCAACAAGTTTATTAAAAACCATTCAACTTTTCTTCAGCTAAATCTGGCTAATAATTTAATTTTAAAAAAAGAAAGAAAGCCACTATTGTGGAAATAATTAATCTATTGAGTCTGAAGTATGAGTGTCCCTAAATCAAAAATGTACCTCTAATTCTATTTCTTTGCATCCAATTCAATGGTTTGAGTTGCCATTCGTATTGTAGTATTCTGTGCTGTCTGTAATTTCATCCATTTTTTGAGTCCGCGTTCTAAACACTTTTTATCTCTGTCTGACCGACTGTATATCCACCTGTCTATCATATTCACCCCAAGACCCATTATAGGAAAAGAAAAACATCTACTGTAAACGCAAAAAAAAAACATTGAGGTCACCATGAAACCGGTGACACACCACTCAATAAACAGCCAATAGTTGGTGTGTAGCAGTAATAGTAAGTCAACAAGTTTATTAAAAACCATTCAGCTTTTCTTCAGCTAAATCTGGCTAATAATTTAATTAAAAAAAAAGAAAGAAAGCCACTATTGTGGAAATAATTAATCTATTCACTAGTGGAAATCACAATGTACATTGTTTGTTATCTTCTAGGGAATTTGGTTCTTAAAGAGATAATTCACCCAAAATTAAGATCATTTACTCACCCTTGTCATTCGAAAACTAAATGACTTTGTTTCTTCTGTGGAAGAAATTTTACCTAAAGGTATGATATATTGCCTAAACAACATTGGACTCCACTAATTTGAATGTGTGCACATAAAACACTTTTTTTCACACTTTTTAAGACATGTTCTTTTTATTCCTCAGAAGAAAAAGTCATACAGCCTTGAACCACCATTAGGGTAAGATAGCATATTCATCTTTAGGTGAACTATCACTATATTATAACATAAATGAGATGAGCCAATGAGAGGTTTTACTAAATGAAAAGCTGCCTCCATTGTTATAGCTTTAAAAGGCTTTGCGTGATGTCAGGCTTAAATAACTTAGATCCTCCACGAGTAACAGAATCTAGCTACACACTCCCATCAGCCTGAACCAAAACCAGCATACTGACATCATACTGTACCTTAAAACAAAATACACACAGACACACACAATAGCCTCCACCAAATACAATCAGACACCACAGTCGTTCAGCTTGAGTTCAAAGGGTCTAATGGCAGAGTAGTGTCCATGTTTTGCAGCTACAGCACTCGCTGTCCATTTATGAGGACATCATCAAACTCCTCCTGTGACAGAGAAATGATAAGTACAGAAGCAGGCCATTAAGCATTCTTTTAGTCAATGTGTGTGTGGATTTGGCTCTAACCTCCTCACTCTCTGGACTCACACGGTACTCCTCCTCTTCTTCATCGTCCTGTGTGTATGTGGCCCCATGGGTACCAAGTAGGGCCTGCACCTCTTTGTTGGGTCGGTAAAGGGCACAATAGAATGGGGTGTGGCCTGCATATGAGCGCTGATTCACCAATGCGCCAGTGCTCAATAATAACTCCACTACCTCTGACCTCTGACTTTCCACCGCCCAGTGCAATGGAGACCGACCTGACCCCAAATCCTACAAAAGAGTTAGTGATTAAAAAAAAATCAGTAAGAAATTTTGAACACTCAAATTAATTATAATACAACTCCAGAGGAACCCTATGTTCTTTCATAAAAATATGGTTGTATATTTAAATTGGAGAGGTTTTTTTTAGTGTCATTGAGGTATTATTATATTTTTTTTATTAACATTTTGAATCTGTTTTTATTCTTAGATTTTGTTTTTAATTTTAGTTAAAATTTTAGTAATTTATTCTTTTGTCGTTTTTTATGTGTATCTTTTTTTTTTTTTTACTTTAAGTTATTTGAGTACATCAATTTAAGCTCAATTAAAATGAGAAATGTTGCCTTGGCAACTAGATTAAATAAAGTATGTTTTTAATACTTTAATTCAATTAATGTTTTTTTCAAAGTAACAAAAACGTTTTTACTGGTTTTCATTTTAGTTTCAGTTTTAGTTAGCTGCTATAACCCTTATTTAAATCAAAAGCTAACTTCTCACCCGTTGATTTACATCTGCTCCTGCCTCCAACAGCATTTTGATGATCTCACAATTGCCCCTATGTACAGCCAGGTGCAGTGCACTCACACCTTAAAAGAGACAGACGGACAGAGAACGGGACAGGATGCAAAACATAGATATATAAAAAATAATGGCATTATTTATAGTGAAATACATTTGCTTGAGTTTGTACCTGCATAATTGGTGGTGTTCAGGTGCACCGGTGGGGTCCGTGAGCAGGTGGTCAGCTCTCTCACACACTCTGTGCGAAGCTCTCTGACAGCCAGGTGTAAAGGTGTGTTTCCACCCCTCTCTTGGATCTCCGCACTGGCTCCAGTCCACAACAGTGCCCGAACACACTCACTCCGGTCTACGATGACTGCTAAATGTAGAGCGGTCTGAGCAAAGAAGGAGGGAGGGTGGAAAAAGTTAGAGATAGGTTGCCACTAGTGTTGCCACTCAGGGCTTGTTTGTTTAGTCAGCTACAGTTTGCATTTCCAAAGTAGAACTGTGTATTAGGGCTTGCTAGGTCTTGGTTTCTGTTTCCCTATAGCTGTATAGGCATGAGAAAATTTGAGTTGTACATGAAAGAATTTTAATTATTAAAAAAAATATTATTAAAAAAACAATTACAGGAATGCATAAATCCTTTATGATAAACACTGTAATATTCCATAAAAATAAGTATTGTAAAGTTTGCTTTTATGGTGACTTCAACAGCACGATGAAATGTATTGGTTCGTTTAATATGTAATGTTTTATGCAAAAAATAAATCACTGGAAGTAAAGCAATTCTTCTTGATCCACAGGTGCTGGCTTGTTAGAGCAGGTTGTTTATTTTTCTAGAGGGATCTGGCAACACTGTTGTACATTTACCTGACCCAGGTCATTTTGGATGTCCAGGTAAGAAATCCAGGTGTTGTCCACCACAATTTCTTCAAGCAGGCAC
The DNA here is from genome assembly GCF_001515625.1 of Sinocyclocheilus rhinocerous. Classification (NCBI taxonomy): domain Eukaryota; kingdom Metazoa; phylum Chordata; class Actinopteri; order Cypriniformes; family Cyprinidae; genus Sinocyclocheilus; species Sinocyclocheilus rhinocerous. The sequence continues at coordinate 779,598 of NW_015635045.1, read as the reverse complement.
TGAACAACACCCCACTGCTCATGAATTAGCGCCAAATGAAGTACCCTGAGAGACAAGAGGAAATGTTTACAGCCTAAATCTAATAGCCTTCCAAACTGTTCAAATGTAACTTACAGGTAATAGAAAACTACAAAGACTTACGTGTCACCGTCCTCTGACAGAAAGTTGCGCGTGTTGAAGAGCTCTTCCCTTCGCTGCCGACCCTCAGTGTTTGAAACCGCCAGTCTGTCTGAACCTGCAGGCTCGCCCAGGATCATGGTGCCGATCCCGTCGGAGAGGCACCCCACCATCGCATCCTCATTAATCGAGTCCCCTATGGCAGAGTCGAGCCTCTCTCCGCCGCCAATCGACACACAATCCACGGTACTCCTGTTGTCGGACTCGTCCGACGGAGGGACGTCAGACCGACCAGGTGTCCACATCTGTTCGGCCTCGGTGTACGTGCTGTAGGCAACCTCAAAACCGAGTCCGACCCCGCTTAAGGAGTCTAGCCCGCTGTCACACCAGTCCTCCGGGACAGAGTCCACGGCGCCCCTTTTCTCCATAGCGTAGCTCGGTCCAGGCCGTGCATTCTGTCTCCGGGATTCACCGTGAATTTCTTGCGTCCCCTCCATTTATATATGAATGCGCCGTTTAAATGATGTCAGCTGTAACAAGAGAAACGGCCTTTCCTGACAAACAACTATCTGTTGCGCCGTTTTCGCGTCTATCCAGATGGATTCCGTCTGACGGTTGTTGATGTTTTTAGGGGAACAAGATGAGCTCCTTCTGGACAAATTCCCAAACAACAGCGGCAAGCGCTGTCGCACAAGCCTCAGATTCCCTCCATGTCCGGAGCATTATAAAACTACAAATTGCTCACCTTGTGAGCGGCTTGCTGTTGGCCAGTTTGTGCAGAAAAGGCCGTGTGGCTGCGTAGGTGTTTTCCTGGGGAATTCCCAAAGCCACTCTCGTAACTAGACACCGTGCGGGACTGCGCATGCGTAGGGCTCAGAGCGCGCATGCGTTGCACTCATAATTAATTGTCTGTTACATTAGTTTCATCGGGAATTCCAACGCGTTGCGTTTGTTGGGGGAATTTCAAGTGGCTATTAATTTGAGCTGGCATCAAAAAACAAGGCGTAATCATTTGAATCGTATGTTAATTGTTTGTTTTATATTACATCTTATGCAGCTTCGGTGAGTTAAATTAATAATACCCAGATAACAATAGGAGTTTTGTTTTTGGAAGTGTTATTTTTGTCTGCTACAATTACAGTAGTTAAAAATGTATAAACTATCTATAAACTAGAAATTAGTGTCAAGTGTAAAGAGTGTTGTTGTTACAAGCCACTGCACTAGGATGAGTTGTAACACTAGGCTATAGAAAACATAGAAAACAAGACATATGTGAACCTGGACCACAAAACTCCAGTGGTCCAAAAAATCTCGAATCTGAGGGTGCAAAAAAAAAATCTAAATATTGAGAAAATCGCCTTGATGAAGAACTTAGTAATGCATATTAGTAATAAAAATTAAGTTTTGATATATTTACGGTAGGACATTTACAAAATATATTCATGGAACATGATCTTTACCAATGATTTTTGGCATAAAAGAAAAATCGATCATTTTGACCAATACAAAATATTGTTGGCTATTGCTACAAATATACCTGTGCTACTTATGACTGGTTTTGTGGTCCAGGATCACATATAACAACTTATACATAGACATAGGCCTATAAAAACCTATTTTAATACAAAATTCTAAACATCATATAGGAAACACTGTAAATCAAAACAGCAAATAAAACTAAACAATAATAACTACATTAAATAATACATGATAATATATAACATTAATAGTCAGTATGTGGATGTTAACTAGATACAGAAATACAAGTGTTAAACCCTCTCGGTCTGCACATGATATTTCTGGTTTTGTACGTCGCATAGGCTAGATGAAAAGCTGTGGATATTTATGCCGAATTGAACAAGAAAATCTGCTCATGCAAACAATCAAACTATGTCCAGATGTAAAATTATAGGTTGCTCTCTTTCTCCTGTAGATTTATTTACTTATTTATTTTTGTGCTGTAAATATGGTGTCATTTTAGGAGGATATGGTGGTCATGGTGATTTCACGATTGCAGCTCGTTGCTAACTAATAGTGTTACGATTCACCCCGTATTACAACACTCCTCAGGCCTCCTCTATCTATATTTACTATTGTCATTTCTCTCTACTGGCCCTTTTCATCAAAGTTATGAAATAAAATGCAATCTTACAGGGCAGGAAATTTAGAAAGGATAGTGTGTGGTATTTTAATCATATCCGACACCAGGTGGCAGTGTATATGCTAATTTCATATTTGTGTCGCTATATCCGGTAAACAAAAGAATTAATCCTCACCAGTGGCAGGATGATGTCATTGTTCATGTCTTTTTGTAATCTATTTTGTATTAATTAAGGAACAATCTGCAATAAAATAAAAACTCTGTCACATACTAAATCATAGTACATTTTGGATTTACATTTATATTTTTTATTTTGCAAGAAGCAGGGATAATGTTTAATATGTAAAATTGTGACTCTCAGAAAGTGTGTAGGTCCAGAAACTGCACTAAAAATGGTTAGAGGCAAGGACACTTTTTTTTGCCCTGCATTAACATGTCTTAATCATAAGTGCCACTGTAGATCGAGGGAAGGATGATTCAGAGTGACTATAAAACTAAATGGAGAAAGAGAGTGATGAAAGAAAGAGTCACTGGATATGGTGGAAAGAAACGGTGTTTTGAAGGTGACTGTGTGTGTGGTTAGGTTTTGTTTGCACTGTTAGGAAAAAAAGTCCCCACAGGAATAGGAATATAAAACCTAAAAGCCAGTGGTCTCTGCCATGAAAATAGTGTAATAAACACACTAAATAGTGTTTAATGAAAATGGTTTTTTTTGTTGTTTTTTTTTTAAGTAGAAAGGTTTAAAGCCAGGATTAGGGTTAGATGATATCATTAGCCCAGTATAAAAACAATGAAAACTCCCCAACATGATAGCAAACCAGACATGTGTATGTGCATGGGCATGTAAGAATCCTAAAAGGTGCTGAGCTGAATGGAGCATTACTGGAATTTGAGGGGATTACTGACAGAGTTTAAGTTTGCCTCTCCCTCTCTTTGTCTCTCTCTCTCAGTCTCTGTGTATCTGCATTGCAGTTTTTTCAGCAGGACAGACTCCTTATGCCTCTGATAAGAAACCCACTCCCATACACATCAATCTCCTTCTAGAAGAAAGGGAGTGTGAGACAGAGAGGCACGATAGGCATGTTTTCTCTTTGACTTATAACTTGATCTCCTGCCCATATTCAGACGCCCCTGCGCCTCTCTGTGCTCCACTGCTCTGTCAATTGCTCATTGCCTGGACTGTTTCCTCTCTTTGTACTGTACCGTGAGCTGTGCTTTGCTCTGTTTACTGTGACGTCTTTTGTGCTGTGGTCTGTACTGTGATGGATTTTCACAGCCTCTGTCAAGAGCAATTAGGAAATAAGATTAGCCCTGCACTTAATTTATGCAGCCTTACATAGACCACCTATTGATCTCAGCATGGGGCTATGTGCAATATACTCTTTAAGAGAAGATGTCTTTTTAATTATATAATAATAGGATGTAATTATTATCGAAGAAAATATTTAACTGATATTATATTTCTACAAATTATTCTTCTCTTCTAAATACATGGCATTATGTTAGTCCCCCCTTTGCAGCTATAACAGCTTCCACTCTAGTGGGAAGGATTTCCACAAGATTTTGGAGTGTTTCTGTGGGAATTTTTGCCCATTCATCAAGCATTTGTGAGGTCAGACACTGATGTTGGATAAGAAGGCTTGAGCTAATTATGTGCTGTATGTAATTTGATCAATGTTTATACGTGAATAAATGCGTAAATTAAAATCTGTTTATCATATAAAGAGGCCGATCATGACTTGTAGAAGACTTTTGTGTAACACTTAAGGTGACATTTTCCAACCCTTATGTTATCCTTAGGAAAATGACAGTTAAGGGGCTTTATGCAACACTTAATGAGTTTTAAGGGATACTTAAGAGAAATTCTAAGGGTTTATGACATTTCACCTAAAGAAACCCTTAAGTAACATTTAAGGGATATTTTATGCAACGCCCTTAAGTGTAAGGGAAACTTAAGGGCGATCTTAAGGGAAAATGACACTTAAGGTGCTTTATGCAACCGGGCACTGGCTCGCAATCTCTGTTCCAGCCCATCCCAAAGGTGTTTGATGGGGTTGAGGTCAGGCTTCTGTGTGGGCCAGTCAGGTTCTTTCACGCCGAACTCATCCAACCATGTTTTTATGGACCTTGCTTTGTGCACTAGGGCAAGTCATGCTGGAACAGAAAAGCACCTTCTCCAAACTGTTCCTACAAAGTTGGAAGCATAGCATTGTCCGAAATTTCTTGGTATGCTGAAGCATGAAGACAATTTTCTTCACTGGAACTAGGTGGCCTAGCCCAACTGAGAAACAGCCCCATACCATTCAGCATTATCCTGTACTGTTCAAATTTGCCTAGGATGAGCATGCCGATTATTTAAATGGAGGAGAGGAGCTGTAGGAGAATCCCTCTCTAGGGGTGGGGTTGAGCTTTGATGGGGGGGTGATGGTGAGTGCTGAGCTGCAGACCAGATCTGCTGCCTCTGCACTTTCCTCTGGTCATTCCTCAAGACGCACACACACACACACACACATCGCTTTACACACAGACTATAAGAGGCTCCTAATCTCAGTAACACTCTCGGTAATGTATTAACTCTGAATCTGCACTGCAGAGTGCTGCACTGCGTTATATACAATCAACAGTCCCACACAAAAGAACAATATTTGTAAAATACATCCCAGCCCTGTAACTGGGGAATTGTATCTAGACTGCACAAAAGGACCCCTTGCCTGGAGTGCAGTTTTATGGTGTTTATAAAGAATATTTTAAACTGCTTGGTTTGTTTACAGCATAAAAAGCCTCTGGACTTGAAACGGTGTGCTAGCTTGTGAATGTTTAGTAGAGGAAAACTAGCTCAGCCCACACAGTCAGAGTCCATCTCAGCACTGCAGAGGACACTGAACCAGACTCAAGGAGTCCAGTATAATTAACACCCTTTGTTCAGAATAACAGCAATCGTCGTTTTGTCATCTAGGTGTGTGTATAATCAAATACTCATCATATACCTTGCCGCCCAGTAGAATATTAGTTTGTATAAAAGCAGCATTAACCAGGCTCTATACAGTCTGTGTATCTTCAGTTAGTAGTTGCACATTTAAACGTAGTGTTTTTTTTTTAAAGCTGATATTGATGATGAAGCTCATACTTATTTGAGATAAGGTGAGCTGTATTTGTGTTATGTAACACTGTTCCAGCTGCTATACCTGACTGCTCCTATCCTCTAATTCACAGAGACGCTGCCATCTTGTGCTCTCTCCCTCCGTTTCACCTTTGCTTCGCTTTTTTGTACAGCTGGCACACTCACGTTTTTTTTTTTTGGCAGGGACTTTCCATTGACTTATATTGTTTTGATACCAAGATAATGATATTTTCTGTGCCTAAGGGTGTGTGATATTGTTAAAAAAATATATTTAAAAAAAAATCTGTAATTTTGTCTATAACAATAAGACAGTATTTTTTTCTTGTTAGGGCCCAAGCACAGATGGTGCGAGGACCCTATTGGAATTGTTCAGTTTCTTCTTCTTTTTCTCCAAAATGAACCACATTTTTGAGGGCCTAAAACTAGCTCGAAAACTCATGAATCTTTGCACATGCCACAGAAGTGGCAAAAATTTACATCTGATATGGGTTTCAGAAGTGGGTGTGGCAAAATGGCTCAACAGCTCCACCTATAAAATTTCAATGAAGTGCCCCTCTAGCTATGTTTCACATACATGTACGAAGTTCGGTAGACACATGTAACATACCAATACCTACAAAAAAGTCTGCATATAGGAAACACTGTCATATATCAAGTCTGATATTTCGAATTTTCTCTGCAAGTTTTGTGCCGTTTTTGCCATTTCAGGCGTTGTATTTAAATGAACTCTTCCTGGAGTCTTTCTAGATCAACACCAAATTTGGTCAGTGTAATCTAAAGCTCTTTGTGACATTAAGATCTTTGTGACATTGAGAAGATCTTGAGTTTTCGTTAAAGGGTGTGTCCTTGGCAGCCTGACAAAGTTCGATGTTTCGCCATAGAGAAGGAAGTTTTTGTAACTCAGCCATACAATGTCCAATCTGCACTAGACTTCACATGTTTGGTAACAGTCCTGGCCTGAAGACATCTAAAGGCCAATATACAGTTATAATCATAGCGCCACCTGTTGGCAACAGGATATGTCATGTTTTACACTAACTCAAACATATCATGTTCAATCTGCACCAAACTTCATATGTTTGATCAAAGTCCTGGCTTGAAGACATCACCATGACAATATTCAGTTATAGTCATAGCGCCACCAGCTGGCAGCAGGAAGTTTGGCACATTTAAATGACTTTGATATTATTCCTCCTATATTTACTGCTTTAAATGCATATTGCTCACCGTTCACTGTTTTCCTAAAGCCACCGGGTGGCGGTGAACTCGCGAGTGCCCTTTCAACACTGCTTGCAGCTTTAATTTGTGTGTGTGTGTGTGTTGTATTTTGGCTGATCTGGGCCCGTCGTGCACACCTGACTCTGAAGCTTTTCATATTTTTTGTTTTCTATTCAGTGGTCATGACAGCAGTGACAGAAATTCATTTTTCTGTTAAGGAATGATATTTGCCCCCTTAAACTAATTTCCATTTTTTACCTTTCATAAATTCATAAATGTAATTTTTTTTCTAACCTTATTAAATATGTTGACTTGCATGTCATCAAAACCAAAATGACTTTATTAACATAGACCCCTATTCCCTACGTGTTAACCTCTCAAAAACCCCATTAATTTGTATTTTTTCCCTGTATTTGCATTTGTTAGGAGACAATATGTAATTTTGTCCCCTCCCAATGGAACTTTAATGTGACTTTGAACAGTTGATTAAATTGTTAGAAATGTTATGAAACTAATTTATATATGCTTAATAAACATCTCTGCAAACCAACTGCAGTACTTTCCCATCCCCATAGGTAAAAATCCTAATTTTTATGCTAACCTTCATGTACCCTTCAATCCTGTTCAGAAGCTAAATGAAGAGTAATCGAAAATAAACCAATAACTCTCTGTGACCCGTTGATTATAAAGAAGGTTCTCTGAGTGCAGAGGTGGCCTAATTAAGAATGATAATGAGTAACACACCTCTAGTGTTCACTGGTCCACTTTTCAAAAACTCACCAATCACATCACTGCTCACAGAACTCATGTTAACAACTCTCCCCATTGTTACCTTGCAGTGACCTTGGCAGTCGATCTCTGTTTATGTTTGTTTGCAGTCACACCTGCCAAAAGGGCATCTTGATGGCCTGTCCAAGTGCAGGTTATTCTGCACCATTTATTAAATCAATCTAGCACTGAACACTCTATCCACCTTATTTTTAACCTAAGAGCAGACTTGGTCATTTGTAACTTGAATGTGCAAAGCTTCCCTTATTCGCCATTTCCAGTTATTTTAGCTGTATAAAAACAGTCTTGCACAGAAATAGCTTACTTTCATAATGAAAAAATAAAGTGGGTAGGCCACTGCCTCACATTTGTAGCAATAGAGCTTGAATAGTAAGCTGTATATTCAAGTTTTAAATATCAATGAGAATCGGAAGAATTTAGGGAGAATTTGTGGAATAAAAGAAAAAAAACAGTAAAATAATAATCCCTGTACTGTATGTCAAATCGAATCACAAAACACACACACACACACACACAAAATGCCAAAAATGCAGCTTTCTGTCCTGTGTTGACATGAAGTTTGGGTGGGCCTTATCAAAAGGCTCATTTTTAATAGCAGTTAGGCTCATGGTACACATACTCTTAACTTTTTGATTATATAGATCATTTTGATTTTATGGGGTGTTTATACATGTGGCCTTTTATGTGTGTGTGTTGTTGATGGGTGTATGTGGTAGTCTTCGCCTCAAGATCCATTTCTGAATGTCAGAACATCTTTACTGTCTCTATCTATCATCTCTCTCTAACTTGATCTCTCTCCGCTCTCTCTTTATCATTCACATGAGTCATGCAAGGACCGTAATGTCTGGTTCTGCTGCTCAAGTACAGCTGGGATTAGACTGTAACTTTCCCTCTACTGGTAAATATTTGATGCTGTTTGCTGTTATATGCCTGTCTGAACACACTTTCATCACACTGTGGTTCTTGTTCCAGAGAATAAATCTTTCTGGTGTTTGCATTCTGAGGAAAACACTGTTTTGTGGAAAGGTATGGTGTAATACTTCACACTCAGATTCAGGAAAACCATCTAAAGAGCGCGCTGGCAGACACAGGGAAATTCATGAGAGGTCTAGAATACTTAAAGCACTGAACATGTGAAGCTGAAGAGACAGTGTGTTAAGCGCTCGTGTGTGTATGCATGACTGTACGGTTTTGTCTGGGAGTTAGAGTGCAGCAGATTAGCTGTGAGCACTTAGGTCTGCTTTCCTCCTCTGATGTGATTCTTTCTGATTCCCTTTTCTTCTTTTTTCTTCTTTTTTCTTCCTTCATCTCTCTCTCTCTCTCTATGGTGAATCTCCTCTCCTTAGATCACTTAGAAAGAAATTCTTTTTGATCTTTAACATTTGTTCTTTCAAAGCCATTTTGTATCTAAATGTGAGAAAGACTGCATTCTCTGTGTGTGTGTGTGTGTGTGTGTGTTTGTGTGCACGCGTGTTTTTGTGACAAATGAGGACATACATTTGTATAATGACAAGGGTATGACATAGGTATTACAAGGAGACGGTGACTTTTCAGGACATTACCCCATGTCCCCACTTTTCAAAACGCATATAAATCACACAGAATGGAGTGTATTGAAAATCTGAAATAGCACAAAGTTTCCTGTAAGGGGTAGGTTTAGGGGTAGGGTTGGTGTAGGACAATAGAATATACGGTCTGTACAGTAGAAAAACCATTACGCCTATGGGATGTCCCCACTTTTCACAAAAACAAACCTGAGTGTGTGTGTCTGTGTCTGTGTCTGTGTGTGTGTGTGTGTG
>NW_015635045.1:756126-766289 GCF_001515625.1 Sinocyclocheilus rhinocerous | reverse complement strand
TGTGTGTGTGTGTGTGTGTGTGTGTGTGTGTGTGCGTGTGCGAGTATAAATATTCTGATTGATTACAATACATTGATTTTTCATTTTAATGTGGTTCTCATTGCATTGATGTATGGATTTTCAGGTCAATTCCATTACAGTTAAAGCTTAACTTTATATTTTTCATTATTATTCACACACAAGTGAAACTCTTTCCAAAATGTAACAGTGTTTAGACATTGTATAACATTAACGAACAGTGTTGTTGTTGTTATCATTTAATATTCATTTGTCCCCTGTTCATTTTATTAATGATGTTCAATTAAACAAAAACCAGCAGTGATTATTCTCTCTTTGGTCACTTGACTTTATTTGCTGCTCTCCTCCACCAATGGCTGACCAGTATCATGACAGGTGCCACTGTTTTCCTGTAATTCTGTTCCGTTCATTTCCTCCTTTGTGTTTTAATCTCCTTTAATGCTCTCACCATCTCTCTTTCTGTCTCTCTTCCCTTTGTCCCTCTCTCTGTTTGCCCTCCAAATCCATGAACTGTCTCTTATAATGTCATCCTCACTTAGATAACATGATTTGAGGATTAGGATTATAATAATATAACAATGAAATATTACAGGAAAAATCGATTTAGAAATATTCCCGCTTTCCCACTGATGATTACCCAACTCTCTCTTATAATTATATTATTATTAAAATGATCAGTTTTCACTTCATGCGTTTTATGCACTGGCTCATAATATTATGTTATCTTTATTTTTTAATTAAAGAGAGTTCATGTCAGAAAACAGCAGGAAATAGCAAAGTAAACTGATATTGATGACCACATCTCAAATGCTCCTTCTGCTTACTGTTGTTTTACTGCTTTGCAGTTACAGACCAAAATAGATTTTGCTTCACTGTCAAAGGTCAGCATGATCAAAGGTCAGAGAGGTTCATGTTATACTGTGCATCTTTAATTTTCACTTGTTTAGCAGCCAAATACACATGCCGCTCTACTCTCTATTTCATTTACAGCGGCACACATTCTGCCATTGCCTTTCTCTTTCACTCTCTCACTCAGTAGGAGTTAATTTTTAATGCTGAGTCATTTGGTGTGTACAGGAGGGTGTGATTGCAGTATCACTGTTGTAGTGTAAATAATAGATGTTTCTGGTATTATTGAAACTCTAAGTGTTCCTCAGCACAACTTGGTGCTCACAGCAGCATGCATTTCTTAGTAAGGACATGAGTCACCAAAAAAACTACTGTCAGTGTTAACGCAAAGTACATTGTTGGCAGATTTTATACTAAGAAAACAGCTTGGAATGAATTTAACAACTATTTCTATAAAAGGTTTTCTTCACTGACTACACGCATTGCAGAGTTTACAAGTGGGATCCATTTGGAGGTGTTTTACAGCTACAAGCAGCTTTTTGAAGAAGAGTTTTGTTAGAATAATTGCGTGTTTGGATCAGTTTTTGCCTACATTGTGGGGACCAAAGGAGGAAAACAGCTCAATAAACACAATAAATAATGTTTAAATGAAAGTAATAAAATGCAGAAAGGTTCATGTAATGGTTAGATTTAAGGGGAGTGGAAAGAAAACATGTTTGACTCAATATAACAACAACAGAAGTCAATGGAAAGTCACTGTTTAATAGAAAGAAACAAGTGTCATAATGTGACCAAAGCCCATAGCTTTTTGTAGAAGTCTCAAATGATCAGGTGTGCTAGATGATATGAGAAAAGGGAAAAATATAGGCACTGTCATGTTTTTTGTATTTGTGTGTGTTAGTTAATCTGAAGAGCTGTATTTGTCTTTCAAACTTCAATTTTCATTAGAATTCTGATATTGGCTTGCGATCATCTACAAGTAACAACTATAAATATGATAGAAGACTTATTTCCAAACATTTATTTAACTGTATTAATAATTTAAAATTGAAATCATTTTGAAGATGGTGCTTATCCTGAATAAAACATAGGCCTAGTTGCAGTGCAAAATCATTTGTATTCTATATGAAAAAAAGATGCCAGCAGCACAGACAATAGGAGCTATACTTAGCTTGTGTAAGAGCTCTGACTCATTCCACATTAGTTAGCAACCGTTACATTGTCTTATCTACACTCATTTTCATTTAATTTCTAATGTCTTAATTTAGCAGCTTCTCTCTTTACTGGTAATGTGTTAGGCAAGCTCATGGGATTAATTTGGCTATTCGTGGCTCACACTCAGTAAGTTTCTATCCAACAATTTTTATGGAAATTCTGAATTTAGAAATCCTGAATATAAAAGCTTGATATGTGCATAAACTCCAAAATGCGCAGTTCTATACTGAGGTGGGTTTTCTCATGTCAACAATCACATTAAATTGATGGAATCATTCCATTTTTTACAATTATTTAAGACTATTTAAGCATGTGTTTCTGCTCTTACTGGCAACAAAGATGCCGACAGAGAGGCTGCATAGTTGATAAAAAACACATATAATGTTGCACATTCTCTTTGTGAAACATTTGGATGGAAACCCAACTAGTGTAAACCTATTTAGTGTGTGAATGCTTTTCCAACTTGGTCAAGGTAAAACACAAATACACACACACGCACACTTTCTGTCGTTCAGAGAGCATCTATGCAGGTGATCCAGTGCTGTGTATTGGTTTGTGAGTTATGCTTTCACCGCCTTCATCGCTTTAATGATTGCATCCTGGACAAAAACCCTCCAGCATAGCATGCCCATTTAGATGGAAATACACATTTGTGGACACGCATGCATAGAATCAAATGACAAAGAAATCGTTATGCCATTATATTTCATTTATTTCTTTAATAGTTTATTCATTTATTTTTATGACATATTTATTTATAATTTATGTATATCTTTATATATTATTGCTGCATTGGAGCCTTACTCAGTATAGACTCTCTCTGCCATTCCCATAGAGCTATAGATCTCCTACCGCATGCTTCAGAATACACCTCAAAAATATTGGGTGCAAAAAAGAAACAGTCTGTTTCTATACACAGCTCGTAACACTATCTAGCCACTCTAATGATGCTTTGTAACATGCCTTTGTCTGGAAATGCCCATAGTATAAAATCGCAATTTTTTCTGTCCATTACAGAACAAATGCAGATAAACAACACAATTTTGTCTTTTTTTTCCTTTCTTTTTTTTTTGGCAATCAATGTGTAATTCTTTTTAAATAATGGCAAAAGCTACACTTCAATGTGTGAAATACATTGATGATGCAATATCGATATTCTGAGATATGTACAGTAATGAATGGAGGGGTTGGAGAAAGGAATTCCGGGATTTGGACTGGGGACTGTGGTGTGTCAATGTTGATTTTTGCATGAGGATGGAATCTCTTATGGCCCTCCAGCAAACGTGGGGGTGGCTTATCAGTAGATGAATGTTCGTTTTCTCTTCTTGCCTTGTATACTTAATAGCTATATCTATAAAACTATGCAGAAAGAGACAGAAAATGAAAGAAAGCAAGTGGGGAAGAGGCGTAGAGGAGTCTGTGCTGAGGTACAGTTTGATACTCTTTTGTTTGTCGTCCTTTTTTCTCTTTCAAAATGTGAGGGATGTCTCAGCATTGACCCTGGAGAACATTTTTCATACTTTACAATGCTTCTGAGTCACATGCTGAGCTGCCCTCTAGCTTCATCCCTCCATCTTTCTATCTCTTTTGACATCAAGCAACTCGAATCAGTTTTGTTTCTTAAATTTCTCTTTTTCTGTTGGAAGACTTTTGTTGTTATGCAGGGCTCAGGGATATCAGTATGTGTGTGAGTGTGTGTGGTGTATACGTGTTTGTCGATTAAGTATGAGTCCCGTTCTGTTCCCCAGCGCTCACCATTAGTCTGAAAAAGCAGTTTTGTTCTCCATAAAGTTTAGAATGCCAAATCTGATTTACTCCAGTCCTCCCTCATCCATTTGCTTTTTTGTTTTCACCCTACCCCTCTCTCACCCTGTCCAAACTATGCATAAAATTTGCAATGTCAAGTCTGCAGCACAGGGCGTGGCCGTCGCCTCGTCAGCCACTCCCAACCTCGTCTAAGCCCCTCCCCTATTCGCTGTCAGACATAGGCCGATTCGCTAGACTGGGTGCGGCCCAGGTTGGGCACAGAGGAAAGGTGGGACACATCCTTTTTCCGAATCTCACAAATGGACTTCCTGCGAGCCTGGACACCGCGGATGGCCGTCTTAATCTTCCGCCAGCCCAGATGGTTGAGCTCAGCCAAATTTAGCACCACGCAGATCCCGCTAACTGCGAACATGAACACCAGGAAAACTGTCTTCTCCGTGGGACGTGACACGTAGCATTCGACCTCCTTCACGCAAGGGTAGCGGTCGCACTCAAACATGGCGGGGACGTTGAATCCATACAGGAAGTACTGGCCGGCGAGAAAGCCGATTTCCAGAACGTTCCGGAACACCACTTGTATGACATAGCTGAGATATGTACAGTAATGAATGGAGGGGTTGGAGAAAGGAATTCCGGGATTTGGACTGGGGACTGTGGTGTGTCAATGTTGATTTTTGCATGAGGATGGAATCTCTTATGGCCCTCCAGCAAACGTGGGGGTGGCTTATCAGTAGATGAATGTTCGTTTTCTCTTCTTGCCTTGTATACTTAATAGCTATATCTATAAAACTATGCAGAAAGAGACAGAAAATGAAAGAAAGCAAGTGGGGAAGAGGCGTAGAGGAGTCTGTGCTGAGGTACAGTTTGATACTCTTTTGTTTGTCGTCCTTTTTTCTCTTTCAAAATGTGAGGGATGTCTCAGCATTGACCCTGGAGAACATTTTTCATACTTTACAATGCTTCTGAGTCACATGCTGAGCTGCCCTCTAGCTTCATCCCTCCATCTTTCTATCTCTTTTGACATCAAGCAACTCGAATCAGTTTTGTTTCTTAAATTTCTCTTTTTCTGTTGGAAGACTTTTGTTGTTATGCAGGGCTCAGGGATATCAGTATGTGTGTGAGTGTGTGTGGTGTAAATATGTTTGTCTACTAAGTATGAGTCCCGCTCTGTTCCCCAGCGCTCATCATTAAAGTCCGAAAAAGCAGTTTTATTCTCCATAAAGTTTAGAATGCCAAATCTGATTTTTAGTTTTCACCCTACCCCTCTCTCACCCTGTCCAAACTATGCATAAAATTTGCAATGTCAAGTCTGCAGCACAGGGCGTGGCCGTCGCCTCGTCAGCCACTCCCAACCTCGTCTAAGCCCCTCCCCTATTCGCTGTCAGACATAGGCCGATTCGCTAGACTGGGTGCGGCCCAGGTTGGGCACAGAGGAAAGGTGGGACACATCCTTTTTCCGAATCTCACAAATGGACTTCCTGCGAGCCTGGACACCGCGGATGGCCGTCTTAATCTTCCGCCAGCCCAGATGGTTGAGCTCAGCCAAATTTAGCACCACGCAGATCCCGCTAACTGCGAACATGAACACCAGGAAAACTGTCTTCTCCGTGGGACGTGACACGTAGCATTCGACCTCCTTCACGCAAGGGTAGCGGTCGCACTCAAACATGGCGGGGACGTTGAATCCATACAGGAAGTACTGGCCGGCAAGAAAGCTGATTTCCAGAACGTTCCGGAACACCACTTGTATGACATAGAAACGGGAGATGCCCTCCTGCTGACGGATCTTGGCACTTTTGGAGTATGTGACCCCTTGCGGAATGTTGGGAATGTCTTTCAAATCCAGACAGTCGCGGTCGTCTTTGCTTTCCGGGTGCACCAGGATACCGTTGATGTTGCGGAGCTTGCGGCTCAGCCCATGTCCGTGGTCGATGTACGGGCCGTGCATTACGGTGTAACTGCGATCTTTGTGCTTGGCAGACTGGTGCACTGAGTAAGTGATAAAACAGAGGCTGGGCGTACACACCAAGATGATCTGGAAAACCCAGTAACGGATATGGGAGATGGGGAAGGCTTTATCATAGCAGGCCTGGTTGCAACCCGGTTGCAGCGTGTTACAGATAAACATAATCTGTTCGTCCTCGTACACCTTCTCTCCCACTATACCCACGATCAGGATCCGGAATATCACCACCACTGTCAGCAGGATCCTTTGGGGGAGAGAAAATAAGAGGGAGAAAGAAGCAGAGGAAAGCAGTGGTAGAGACAGGATTGAAGAGGGGAAGGAAGAAAAACCAAGAAGAAAAAGGATTAGAGTTCATTTTTTCATTCAACGGCACAGCGTTAAACTGCTTTTCTAACTCCCTCTATCTCCCAAATGCAGACACGTGCACAAAACACATGACAAATAGTGAGTAATTACTTTAAGAAGCAGAGGTAATGCAGGCATTTAGCATTTCTTAATTACCTGCTACTCATTTTGTGCTTAAATTTGTAATTTTTTTAAAGTTAAAAAACATGTTTCTATTTCAGCTTGATATGAAAAGTAAGCCATTTCCTATTTCCCCTACATTCAATATTTCCCCACTTTTTTCATTTGACCGGCCTGACGCTGGTTCAACCAATGTGAATTTGTGGCAAGGCTATCAATTTGTATGACTAATGGCAGATTGGTTGCCTGTTTGACAAAGAATCATTAGGTGTGTTTGACTTGTAATGTAATGCTGCACAGACCAAAAAGTAAAAATTATTTTCACGCAATCTTAATGTTATATTATATAATAAAATTAATCAAAAATATAGATCCCACTTTATTGGTATTTAAGTAGTCTGATGAAGCTACAAAGAGAGTTCTGAATGAAAAGTGAAGAATGTACAGGTCTGGGCTGGGTGTGTTAAATGCCTTAATTTTAATGTGTTATTATTTTTTTTTTTTCCAAATTCATATGTTAAATCAGTAGCCCTACTGTTTATTTGACAAATATTGCATATATTCCATTTCATCTGTGCTAAAGAAAGCAAATACCATGTGAAGGTCACTACGGGAAGCAGAAAGTATCTGACTTGACAGCTCCTTTTTCAACTCAATGTGACAAATCTTGCCGATCTGTAAGGTCAGCCACAGTTTAAGTCAAAAACATCTAATATTTTGGCTAATGCACGGAGACCTGGATATGACAAACTGGGGATTAATAAAAGATATTGTGGCCCCAAATTAAGAATTAGTTCACACGATTTCATTCATTCATTCCTTTGTTTTAGGCCAATTGTGGACACGCTGTACTACTCTGCTCCTTTGTATTAACTAGGATAAATTGTGGCAATAAATCAAGAGACATAATTAATATACTGTGGGAATGGATTAAGACAATGTTGCCACAATTTAACTAAAATGAGGGGACACGTGTGTGCAGGCATATGTTCCCTGCTGATGATAACTGGGGCATACTGCATCAAGGCCATCAGAGTTTGTGTTGGGACGACTCTCCCCATCTCTGCTCTCTTATCAGCTCTTTGCAAGCTTAAATTAGAACTCAATGACAAAATTAATGAAGAAACACACACACACAGACAGAAATCAACACACAAGCACAGACTCAGACACATCTGATCATAGTGATAGATAAGAGCAGAGGAGATGTGTGATATCACAATGACACATGCAGCATAATAATGTGACATACAACACACGATGTGACTGTCCTGAGGAGAAGTAGCTACAACACCTTGAAGTTTTATGCATGGGACTCACGTGAGTGTGCCATTTAGAGCGAAACATCTCCACCCTTCTGCCTCACACACACTGTCTCTCTCAACAGATGCAGCCTGAGCACACAAATCTTCCTCAGTCTGTCTAGCTCTTTTCCTCACACACACCCTTGTGCTGAGACCGTCCTTCACTCCATGTCCTTACCAGCCATGACGTTATTTCATTGCAGGCTGGTCTTGATGCATGAGCACATACATTTTCTCATTCTCTCACATTCTCTCTCTCTCTCGCTCAGGCACACACACACACATATAGTGTGAGCTATATAATACAGTATTTTGCATTTAGTATTGAGACTTATAATCATCAAGTACTTCATTTAGGTCCTGTCGACTGTGTTAAGTTACTAACTCTGCAACAATGGCATTTTCTGTTCATCCTTAAAGAATGATGCATATAGCCCTCAGTCCAAGTCCATCCACTTATTTTTAGCATATTGGGTGGTGTAGCTTAGTAGCTGAAGATCTGGGCTGGTAACGAAAAGGTTGCATCGGGCGATGCTTGAAATATGTGCCCGTGAGCACAGCACTTCACCCCAGGTTTCTCTACGGAGACTCTTTGTAACTGAATATAGTGCCATTCTACAGTAAACTTGCATAAATGTGTAGAGACATTGAGCACCAGCCCTGGTTGTGTGGCGATAAATAATAAAATAATTGTTCTTTTCTATATTTTATATTGTTGTTATTCAGTTGGCCTATTAAGTTGTTTTTATGCTCTCACCAAGGTTCATTTGTTTGATTAAGAACACAGTAAAACATTAGTATTGTGAAATATTATTACAAATGAAAAATAATTTTTTAAAAATATTTTCATATATTTTAAATGTAATTATTCCTGTGAAGCAAAGCTGAATTTTCAGTAGCCATTACAGTTGTGCTGCTTTATATTTTTGTGGAAAATGCAATAGTGTTTTTCAAGATTCTTCAATGATTTGAAATTTGAAAAGAACAGCATTTATTTGAAATACAAATGTTTTGTAACAAAATAAATATCTTCACTGCCCCTTTGATCATTTTAATAAACTCTTGCTGAATAAAAGTATTCATTAAAAAAAATTCAAAGGCCCCCAAATGTTTGAACAATATTGTGTTTTACTGGATAGAGAGTAATGAAGACAAATTGGTTTTGCTTTCTATCAATGGTGGAGAGTCTTAAGTGAAATTTCCTCCTTCCAGACTTAATTAAGCATAGAGAATGAAAGTGATGAAGGCATTCCTGCTTCATTTTCAGAAATTCATTTTCAGAACGACAGTTGTTTATACAATATTAGGGCAATTCTGGGCAGTCAATGCAAAAAAAATATACCGGTTTTTATATTTGTACATATTTGTATACTCTGAAAGTTAATTTGGTGAAAAGTGAGTAATTTAATGGCGTTTTTCTCTATTCTTCAAGGGATGCATAGTTTATTGCCTCAAAAAGGAATTTGAATACACACACCCTTGTACCTTTTTCTCTTCTATTTCTTTGTCTTCAAATCAAGATTCACAATGATGTGATTAATTCCAGAGCTGGTTGATTTGGTTCATGGCGTAAAATTCTTCATTATAGAAAGACTATTTTGAAATCATTACAGAGAAAATGAATGTGAAAAGAATAATGGGAAATAATTTGTGCTCTGAATCAGACAGACTAATGTTAGCTCAGTGCTGTCTAGGACGGTTAGCACTGGTTTTAATGGACATATGGTGAACATTTGCGCTGCGCTAAGTAGGACAGTTATGACTCTTGATCAAACTCAACGGCACTTTACTGTAGTATAACAGCAAGAGATGTTTCTCGGTTCAAACGGCAGACGGTGTAACCTTCATATAACACTTAATAATAATTACCGTAGGATACGAAAAAACTAACGTTAGCTCTTCAGCGCTGTATCAATGACCAAAGGCCCTGGTGGGTCTTTAAATTAGCAGCACATCCCCCACTCCCTGCTGCCGTTACTATAGCAACCACATAGTGAACCACTCAGCACTCTGCACTGTACCAGACAGAGAGAGAGAGCGATAAGGAGGGGAGGAGGGAGGGAGAGAGGAATGATTGATGGAATATTGGGAAAGAGAGGAAAGAGTAGAGCCTGGAATGAGAGCGAACGAGAGCAAGTAGGTGTACCAAGGGCACAGGAAGGAATAAACCTACATACTAAAAGTGTGGAAATGGGGGATGATGAAAAACACAGGGAATGAGAAAGAGGGACATTTCAAGGTGAACTCAAGAGAGAGAAAGAAAGAGCTTGAATATGACGAGAAAAGGAAGGAGGCAAAAGGAGACAGACAGATGGGCAGAGGCAGACTAGAGGAGCAATGAAACAAACAGACAGATACGGAGAGACAGATGGAGAGAGACGACTGGGAGCAAGTACCGAGAAACAGCATATTCAGGAAATAAAACATACTGAAGGACTCCTTTTAAAGCACCTGGTGTGTGTGCAGTAACACACATATTGTGTATAGTGTGTCAGTTTGCGGCAGTGTAATTTACAGTGAATGGAGCATGTGTGATGGTGGAGCTTTGTGTGTGTGTGTGTGTGTGTGTGTGTGTGTGT
>NW_015635045.1:722819-756089 GCF_001515625.1 Sinocyclocheilus rhinocerous | reverse complement strand
GTGTGTGTTATGTGTGTGTGTGTGTGTGTGTGTGTGTGTGTGCGTGCGTGCGTGTGTGAGCAAGCAGCTGGAAATGTGTACGGTACACTGACTCTCTCCATGTTTGGACATAAGACTGTCAAGCTTTCTGTGCTTTTGTTGTTTCTAAAGTCACACAGACCTTTAAACACATTATTTCTTTATGTAGTATGTGTGCCCACATTCCACTTTTCAAGCACAAAAAAAAAATTCTTACTCATTTTTTGTCTTTTTTTTTTTTTTTTGGACAAATATTCAGAATTTTTTAAATCAAGAAAAAGAAATTCCAATAAATATATGAAAAAATAAGTGAGTTTAAGCTTAAAAGCTGAAAAAAATATCATTCATATGCCATTAATGAAAGAAAAATACATTTGTTTTTTCCTCAAATAAATGTTTCTTGATTTAAAAATGTTTATGTAGATATTTATACTGGAAAACAAGAAAAAAATATTTTTTTCATGCAAACACACAAGAATAGTATATAAGTATTTTATTTCCCAAGTATACTTACACACCTACAAACCAACAACACACAATTTTATTTGGGTGAAATAACGCTCCAAAAGTTTTGTATTTATTTTTACATACCAGAAAGAACAAGAAAAGTTTACTAGAACTAACAGCATCTTCTCACATCAATTATTCATGAACTTTGAGAGCTTTTCTGAGATTTTCAGCTCACTTTCTCTCTCTCCATCTTCTCTCTTTCTCCACATCAAAACACACTCGTTCTTCAAATAAACAATGTCCTTGGTAGGAAAGCATCTCCTTGCCATGTATTTATAGCTGACTATCTCATCTGATTTTATAAAGCTGACCTGACCTGTGTCATGTGTGCCCCTCTGCCTCTCTGAAGCACCTAATATGAAGAACCTGTGCTTTTTCTCATTTATGCATGGATGTGTACTGAGCTATCAAAATGAAGGCATCACAGTTGATGTTTTTATAAAAAGCTAATTGTAATGTTTTTAACCCAACTTTACCTGTTGTTGTTGTTGTTTTTGTTGTTTTACTTTGCATTTTTAAGATTAAAAAATATTATAAACTGATTCTCCAAATGAGGGCGTCCTTAAATGTCCTCAAAGGGAGGTTTTATCATATTTAAATAACTGCTGTAGACACACTTGTCTCCAAAGAATAGCTAAATAAACCACAACACACACACACACACTTATTCATACATGGAAAATGAGGACACCGGGACAGATATGTGTTTGTAAATGACTATCACTCTAGAGATTTACCTCACATGCTCTCTATCTCTTCCACTAAACTCACTCGCTCTCTTTCTCCTTTTCTGTCTCTCCTCTGTGTCTCCGCTGTGTCTATAAAGACTTCGTACTTCAAACAAGATGCAACTAATGCCCTACATCCTAAATGAAAAAAAATGAAACAAGTGAAGAAAAAAATTAATTCCTGAGAGACAAAACCAACTAAGTAGATGAAAGGATGAGAAAATGAGATGTAATGTTAGTTGTATGTGTGCACCATGACTTCAGAAAAACAATTTGTACACAGACTTTATCAAAGCATGCTGAGGTACACACTCACAATGTCTGTATGTGTGTGTGTGTTTGATACGATAAGAAAGAATATAGGGCTGTGATAGTTTTTACTTTTAAATAGTGTTCCTGTAGTTCTGTCAGTACAGTACGGTGCTCTACTTCCAGGTTCCCCCTTAATACATTTCTAAAGTTACGTTTTCTTAAATCTTTTTGAAAAAAAAAAGTCTTTAATGCTCACAAAGGCTGCATTTATTTGATCAGAATACAGTAAAAATAGTAATATTTAGAAGTATTATTACAATTTAAAATAACTGATTTCTATTTTAATAAATGTAATTTATTCATGTGATGGCAAAGCTGAATTTTCAGTCTTTAGTGTCACATGATCCTTCTGAAATCATTCTAATATGCTGATTTGGTTAGGTGCTCAAGAAATATTTCTCATTATTAGCAATGTTAAAAACAGTTATCTGTGTGTGTGTGTGTGTGTGTGTGTGTGTGTGTGTGTGCACCTGGTATTCATCACGTTATGGGGACCAAATGTCCCCACAAGTATAGTAATACCAGTAAATTTTGACCTTGTGGGGACATTTTTGAGGTCCCCATGAGGAAACAAGCTTATAAATCATACAGAATGAGTTTTTTTGAGAAAGTAAAATTGCACAAAGTTTCCTGTGAGGGGTAGGTTTAGGGGTAGGGTTGGTGTAGGGCAGTAGCACATACAGTTTGTACAGTATAAAAACCATTACGCCTATGGAATGTCCCCATAACGTGATGAATACACAACATGTGTGTGTGTGTGTGTGTGTGTGTGTGTGTGTATTCGTAAAATAAAATAAAAAAAATAAAAAATTATATTGCATATGTACAAATACTGAAAGTTTTTTTTAAAAGGAATGAGGTTAGTAATAAATTTCTTAAGGTTAAGGATACTTCTTAATTGTAAAACTGAAACAATAATTTTTTGTAAATCTGCTTTAAAATAATATCTTTTAGAAAATGTGCTATACATATACTTGCATTGAATTGAATATGGGGCTTGTTTATTTCACTCCCCTCTCTAGTGCTGCAATAAAGATTGAGTGATATATGAGCACATTACTCTCTCTGCTTCCATCTCACAGGTGCCGCTTAATCATCTGCGTTTGCACAGGAGGTGTGTGCATGTGCGTGTGTGGCAAGAGATTATGAACGATAGAAAGAGAGTGATGATTCTTTCTATATTTAATCTGTGAAGGAATATTGGTAGATTTTAACGTGACTATAGCCGCAAAACATAGGGACGTGTTATAGTAATGAAATGTGTGTGTGTTTGTTCTGCTGACCCATATGTTGTCCAGACCAAACAGTAAATGGAGAATGGTATAGATTACACTTTTGTGATCACTCAAAACAATGGCGGAAAGAAAATATTGACTAGTTGAAACTACAACAGATCAGCTTTCAACTGCAAGCGTGCACATACAGCCACACATACAAGTGTTTGCGTGTGCTTTTGTTAGGATCAATTTGGTAAAGAAAGATCAAACTGCTCTGAACCATTTAGACTCTCTCCCAGCGAGAAAAAGAACAGAGAGTGTGAGTGTGTGTGACAATACTCATAAAGCCTAAGACTGAAAGTGGCTGAGCTGCAGTGTCTCTATGTGTGTTCTGAGGGAGGGAGGGATTGCAGCAGCTGATGAATGATAGTAGAGGCTTTATTCATCTGTTCATTCATTTATTCATTCTGTCGCTATGATTCCGGCCTCAAGTGCTTGATCAGACCTCAAAGGAACAGAGAGAAGAATACTCTGATTACCTCACACGCTCACACATAAATTAGCAGACACGTGTTTTCAACAACACAACACTGCCATGCAAATTCCAAAACAGCTCCACCTTTTGAAAAACAAGTTGTGTGTCTTTGCATCAATCTATATGTGTGCATGTGGGTCTGGTTTTGTCTACATTGTGTAGATCAAATGTCCCTACATGTATAGCACAAACTATTTAAAATAGAGTCAATTGTCTCGACGAGGAAACGACTTAATAAACCCACTAAATAATGTATGTATGAAAATGTTAACATGCAGAAAGGTGTCCATAAGGGTTAGGTTTAAGGTTAGAGGAAAGAAAATATCATTAGCTCAGTGTGAAAACAACAGAAGTCAATAGAATGTTCCAACCATAATAGAATAACAAATGCATTTCCCTCATATATAGTGTTACATAATGTATGAAACAGTTAGCTAACCTCAGACAAACCCACATTAAGGATTCATTAAACAATGGCAAGTCAGCTTTCCATTTAGTGTCAGATGTTTTGTGATCGATTGATGTTAAGTGATTGACTGCTGGTTTAAGCAGTGCTGGACTGATGGAAGTTTATTACATCACCTAAGGTGAAATCAGTATTCCTTTACATGCTGAAGATTCAATAGATAAAAAAACACTTAAAGACATCTATTGAGAGGCATGTTTGACAAAATACTAAATAAGAAAACAATTTGTCTCAAGCTAAAGATGCCTGATTAATTGTCATTGTATGAGGAAAGTGTTGTGATTGACTAGATTGCATGAACATGTTTTTCTCAGAACCATCGCATAGAATGCAATTTTTAGTATGTGTGCGTAGAAACAAAATGCATACACTTAAGTGTCCTGCACACACTCCCTTACATGCCCTCTGTGCCACAACCCACATAACCTCTCACAGACAAGAGAAGGACGTGCCCTTGATGTGGGGCTACCTGCAGTTAAGGTTAATGAGCACAGCAGAGAGTAGTGCTTACTCAAGTCTAACACACACACACACACACAAATGTGCACACTTTAAGCTCCCAATCTCAGCATGCCTTCATGACACACATGGTTTTTGTGGGTGGGTGGGTGTTTATGTGGTAATGGGACTGTAATATTCTTCCCTGATTTGTCAATATGCTTTATATCAACTGTTCATTTTTAGAAGCCATCTCTTTATTAATAGTAAATCTCTGGGTCTGAGTCTTTAAAGCTCATAATGCAGCCTATTGATTCCTGACAATTTATTTTGCATTAAAGAGAGAGACTGGGGGGAATGTATACAGTTCTAAAATGACCAAGAACATATTTGTATTATTTCTGTACAAAAATGATTTGTAAATGTTTCTGAAAGAAGTCTCTTATGCTCACCAAGGCTGGATGTAATTGATCAAAAATACAGTAAAACAGTAATATTGTGAAATATTATTACATTCAAAATAACCATTTTATATTTTAATATATTTTAAATGTAATTGCAATTGCATCCATGCTGAATAAAATATAGATGATAGATGGATGGATGGATGGATGGATAGATATAGATAGATAGATCTACTCTTCATACATTACATAGGTTAATTTATACAATGTGTTTACATGTAAAAAATGTATTAGCACATGTAGAAATTAACATTCAGCTAGACTGACCTAATGCATTTACTAATGTGATCAAATTGAACCTTCATATATAAAGTTTTATCAGTGTACAGTCCGTGAGGTGTGTGTGTGTGTGTGTGGGTGTGTGTGTGTTGCACTACAGCTCTTACCTGCCGATCATAGTAGAGTGCTGCTGCACCGCAGCCTCCAGCAATCTCTCCAGTATAGTCCACTCGCCCATGATGCCGCGCTTATGGCTCTCACGCCTCCTCTGACCTTCAGCCTCAGCTGTCACGACCTTTGCCCTCAGCAACTCTTCCAGTGTCCCTCAGTTGACCTTTGATGGGATTCTTGGGGCTCCTCTTGAAGCCGCAGCTGTGTGCGTCTGAGCGTGCGTGTGTGTCAGGGTAGCGCTCTAGTGCAGAGATGAGCTAGTGTAGCATCTGCAGCAGAAAATCTGATGATGCTGAGGCTGAGAGACTTCAACCATACTGCATCTCTCAGTCTCTCACACACGCACACACACTGGCCACCTTCACTGTGTTACCTCTCTCTCAGGGTGTAGAACGCTCTACCTGCTCTTGCATCGTTCCCTGTGCTACAAATACACACTCTCTACACCTATCTGACCTTTTCTACCCTTTCCTCCACATGCACACTCAACTCAAACTCACACACACTCACTCACTTGACGGTCACTGCGGGCTCTCTTTTCCCATTAGTTGAGCCGAACGCTAAAGGAGCACACATGCAAGAGCACACGGATGATGAAGCGGGTCTCTGAATCTCATAGCAACGCCTCAGCACACCCTCACACACACACACACAGACACATACACACACACTATCGGCTGTGCTCCAGTGTGTGGCAGCAGCAGCAGCAGACGAGGATCGTCAAGGTTACGTCCGGTTGACTGATGAGCCCGTGGTCATGTCTGTGGCAAAGGGCTCAGTCTTCTTCAAACTTCATCCTCTCTTTTCTCTCTCTCTTGCTCTCTCTCTCCACACCTTTTCTGTTCTTTTCGTCTTTGTGCTGCACTGCTGTTGCTGCTGATGATACCTTTCCCTCCGCTCCTCCTCCTCTTCTCTCTCTGTTTCCCTCTGTCGCATGCCATAAGCATGCCACCCTTCCTCCCTCCCTCCATCCTAGACCTGCTCTCCTCTCCCCTCCCCTCTTCTTTCTCTCGTTCTCCTCTGCTCTGCTGACTGTTTCACTTGTGCTGCTGTTCAGAATATGCCTGCTGCAGGAACCAAACAGGTTCTAATCTTGTGCACTTATCTCACCATCTTTTCTCCCCCAAATTTTTCTTTTTACTCTAGTGTCAAGAGGGTTATTGGGGAAGGGTAATTCTGCACTGCCTAACTCATCTCTCGCTTCCTCTCAATGTAGTCAGCTTACTATCACACCAATTCTTCTCTTCTGTTCTGAATCCTTTTTCTCCCCATCATCTCTATCCAATCCTCAGTGTGTGCCACATACCTCTTTGGAATATATGCCAAACATGTGAAAGCGATAATGTATAGCCATTACTGCAGAAATGGTTTGAGTTAAAAATATTTTATAACCTTTACCAGTCATGTCATCCTAAAGCTTCCACTTAGAAAAAAATATAGTAGGCTACATTACAATATACTAGGGATGGTAAGATTCAATGATTCACATCGGTGCATTGGCATAAAAGTTAACGATGCAATGCATCGATTTTAAAAAAGTGTGCATCGGATAAAAGTTGCCATTTGTATCGCAATGCATCGTTTTTAACATATTTGCATTGGTAAAAAACTATTTATTTATATATAATTAGTAGTAGTTCTGTCATGACAACTCTCAGAGGGTTTAGCATGGTAATGTACATGGCAATATTAATGTGTTTGGTTTTGGCGGAAGAGATCTGCTACGCTGCTGCTGCTGCTGCGGCAGAGCAAGTACCGACTTGCTACTGCCAATACATCCACAACATGCTGCTGTGAGCATGTAAGAAATACTGCTGCTGCACATATAACATACATGAAATAACCCCCATATAGCATACATGTAGCAGATCTATACAGGTGGAGCTGGGGAAGGTGGAGGGTTTCTTAAGCGCACTGCAACTGCTACAGCAATCACTAGCCAAGTATTTAAATGTTGAGCAGCAAGCTCATTGGCTGCTGATACAAAAGAAACCAATCAGCTGCCATCTAGAGTTTCAGGCCAGAACTTTGGATATGCACTAGACTTTTATTATTTAGAAAGTGAACAAAAATTCACTTCTATATTTTATATAGATTGATTTCTCTTCTCTAAACTGTTTCTCAAAAACATTCTCTCATCACTGCTTCTATGTGAATGTCATTATCAGGGGGAATTATGGGTAAGGACACGCTGACTTTGGCTATGTCAGGTGTTTTTACTCTCGTAATGCACACACGCATGAACACTCAAGATGTTAACGGTGAGGAGGTGGAGGAGGGAGGGTTTTCTTCATGGTCAGACTGTCAGGGTTGCTGTTTCAGGGAATGCACAGTTTCAGAAATTATGGGCTGTCAGGTTTTGGGTGGCTGTGAAGCTTGTAGGCAAGAGGCACAGGTGTGTCATCTGTGACCTAGAACAGCTATTTCTCTTTTTCTCTCTCACACATGGGGGTATTCAATGTGGATTCGAAATGGTCTATCTATCTATCTATCTATCTATCTATCCGTCCGTCCGTCCGTCCGTCTGTCCGTCCGTCCATCCGTCCATCTATCTATCTGTCTGTCTGTCTAATTATCTATATATCATTCTATCTATCTATCTATCTATCTATCTATCCATCCATCCATTCGTCTGTCCGTCCGTCCGTCCGTCCATCCATCCATCTGTCTATCTGTCTGTCTGTCTAATTATCTATATATCATTCTATCTATCTATCTATCTATCTATCTATCCATCCATCCATTCGTCTGTCCGTCCGTCCGTCCGTCCATCCGTCCATCTGTCTATCTGTCTGTCTGTCTAATTATCTATATATCATTCTATCTATCTATCTATCTATCTATCTATCTATCTGTATCTTTCTGTCTGTCTGTCTGTCTGTCTGTCTGTCTGTCTAATTATCTATCTATCGTTCTATTGTTCTATCTATCTATCTTTCTGTCTGTCTGTCTGTCTGTCTGTCTGCCTGTCTGTCTAATTATCTATCTATCGTTCTATTGTTCTATCTATTGTTCTATCTATCATTCTGTCATTCTATCGTTCTATCTATCACTGTATCTATCACTGTATCTAGCTATCTGTCTATCTATCTATCTATCTATCTATCTATATATATATCTATCGTTCTCTGTCGTTCTATTATTCTATCTATCATTCTGTCGTTCTATCTATTATTCTATCTATCATTCTGCCGTTCTATCTATCTATCTATCTATCTATCTATCTATCTGTCTATTTGTCTGTCTGTCTGTCTGTCTGTCTGTCTAATTATCTATCTATCGTTCTATCGTTCTATCTATCATTCTATCTATTGTTCTGTTGTTCTGTCATTTATCATTCGCTCCACCATTCTATTGTTCTATCTTTCTAGCTGTCATTCTATCTATCTATTGTTATATCTATAGAGATTCAGACCCCAGCCTTTTGAAAATTTGTGTATATGATTGTTGTGAATATCTTTTATCATGACTCCATTTTGAAATATCATCCAAATTTTACACTCAAAATCACAGAGTTTCACTGCATCCTGTTCATTTTTAAGTCGCATTAAATACATAAAGTACATAGAGGCCACTCATTTGCTCTGGGATGCTCTAAAATCTATGCTGGGAATGTTCCAAATGTTGCAGCAAATATTCACAGAGCCCTCTGAAAACAACAGTACCGTTATCATTAACACTCAGCAATAGTACATACACACATTTACTTAAAATGACTATGATCTGCAGATTGTTTTCTTATTTATTTTCTCATATTTGGAGCATGTGCAGAATAGTGAGGACCAGTGTTCAACAAAAGGTTGCATATTGGTTTGATTAAGTTAATGTATTTGAAATATAAATTGAATTTTAAATGTTACAACACAGGCATTTCTCAAGGCACTGAGACTGGTACATGTCGGGACTGCATTTGTTCTCCTATAGCTATTACACTAATTAAATTACTTATTGGGAATTTTCTAAGGGTCACAGAAATACAATCTAAAAGGAGGATCAACTGGGTTGAATGCTGAGTTAGCATGTGCTAATCTATATGTTTACTTTAGTGGTAACTGCAATGGAGATTCACCTATAGCCTGCTACAGAGGTTACAGTAATGCAAAGTTAAATATAGAGTCGGTTTACTCTGCTGGAGTACCAAATCAGGCCATTAGCAGAAACAGGGTTGAAAGGAAGTGGACCCGTGTGCAGAAGAGTAAAAGGGGAAGAACATCATGTGAATGAGATTTTTATGATTTTATAGTATTAAGAATATAATTTGTATTTAATCATGTCTTGAATCATTTAAGCCTACAAAAGACAATCTCATGAGAATGTCATGAGGATTATAAGTATTCTGTCAGGCTAGAATGCTAAATTCTATTAACAAAATTAATTAAGCATGAATAAATTTAATGACTCTAATTGTTTGTGTTGCATGTGTGTGTAACTATAGAATATTAGGATTATTGACATTTAATTGATATTCATTTCATCCCATCAGTTTAACTTTGAAAAGAGACATGACAATGACTAATTGCTATTCATCAGTGTTATCAGTGAGATACTATTATAGTTTTTAAGTTAAGTTTTAGTTTGTTTGTTTGTTTGTTTGTTTTTGATTTTATCTCAGTTAACGTTTAATTTATTTCATTTTTTCTGGTTTTAGTTTAAGTTGATAACCCTGCAGTAAAGACATATTTTCATGTAAAATCAAGGTATAGACTCACAATCAATCCAATAGATGGTGTTAGTTTAGCACTGCCATGGAAATGGAAGCACACACAGGTCAAACGCTTTGTGCTTTATACACACCATAGATTAGCCATCATAAAAAACTAATTTGCCTACATACGCAGTAGTCATTTGAGAATACCAGACTCTGTCTACAAACTAAGGACACAATCCACAACTGAGTCTCTGCAACCCCAGTGTTTAGCTGTGAGACTATAAGAACAAAGCTTTGTGTTTTTAAAATATGAATGCTGGCGGGCAAGATAGAAACCAACATGAATTAATGCTGCTGGGGGTTTTCTTACTTATCTTTGCCATTTAGCAGATGCTTTTAATCCACAGCTTCTTACAGTGCACTAATTGCAGGGACAGTCCCCTCGCTGGAATAACATAGAGCAAAGTGTTTGGCTCAAGGGCACAAAGAGTCAGCTCTCTTCTCTTGCCATCAACTCTCTAACCTCTGTCTTAGTGTTCCTGGTCCATATCATTATGCTACCACCTCCCTAAATACTGTCTAATTGTGTCATCATTTAAAGTAGAAAGGATTTGAATTCATGCATACATAAACAATGGACTGCCATTCAGTTTCTAAATTGCAATTAGTGCAATTTATAGCAAATTCCACATTTAAATGCAATTTAAATTTTGTGTTCAACTGAAGTTATGTTAATAAATAGCTGCCAGGGATGAGAAATTGTTTTGGCTGTATAGCGGTGGTGATGTTTTGTTCAGTTTTTACCACACTAGAGTGCTCTGCGAGCCCAAATAGAGCAGCTGCCATACCATACTGAGCTATAGCTGCTGACCATGCTCATAAATATGGTCATTGTTGAACCTTTTCAGCAGTCCAAATTTGCTATTTGCTAGTAACTCAGCATTATCATGCTGCCCAACAACAAGCTTTTGCAGAGACACTGTCAGTTTAGAATGTGACTGGGTTGGGATTTGCTTCAAAAGCATAGTAAATAGGTAAATGCTCTTAAAAGCCACATCGGATGATTTGGAAAAAACCTGGTCCAGAACTGTGGGGATGGAAAAAGTGTTATGTGTGGAGATGAGGACATATGGGCAGTAACTGTTTTCACACTGAGTCTCACCTTGCTGTGATACCTGGCTGACCTTTCGGAGCACACAGGCGATGGGTGTGGGTGGAGGATTAGGCTGGATTGTTGTTTGCCTTATTTGTGAACTACAGCCACAAATATTATATCATTCTAATGCTGTATATGATAAATGTTGGGCAGAAACTCTAAACATCATATTCACATCACAAATAAACTTCGCTTACAGTTATGTAGGCTATGTGTACTTTTTGTTTAGTCAGGTATAAACGTATTATATGTATATATGTTCATACATTATAACTAAAATTACACATCAGTACTTTAAGGTCACATATAAATTATGTTTCAAATAAGAGGTGTGCTAATATTCTTAAAACTCATAAACATCTGTTTAGGAAATGAGGAAAAAATACAATACATGCTAATATGGAAAATATGTCCATCCGACACAGAGAAGGCTGCTTTTTCAGAGACATTTTAGAAATTAAACAGTGATGTATCTGACTCTTCCAACAGCACAGCAGTTTTAATGATGGGATCCATTAGCGTTTCTCCACCACCTCTTTACCTAATCAGATGGTCTGCTTGATTTTATCAGGAGGACAGTGCTCTCTGTTGTTTGTAAAAGGCACTGCAGCTGGTACCAAGAAGAACCTTAGAAGAGCCTTATTCCCATGACATTCCCATGAGAAGCTTACAAGCAAGTGGAACAAAAAATGCTGCAATAAAACTGTATTATATATGTAAGCTCTAATCATCAAAATTAAAGCAAAAAAACTTTTGAAATGTTTTACTTTACATGTAATGAATCTAGAATATATTAAAGTTTCACTTTTTGAAATAAGTTAATAAAAAAATTAACTTTTTCACGATATTAACATTTTTTGAGATGCAGCTGTATATATATATATATATATATACACACAAGTTAAATAAATAAAAGACCACTTTGCTTCTACCGAGCAACCATTGCTAATCTTTAAATGCATCTGGTGCATTACCCAATTTATACATGAATTAGAGAGTGTCACATTAAAGACTTCAAAGCACTTTTAGGCTCTGAGACTCCCTGATCCTTAACTAAAAGCTTTCAAGACTCTTGAGACAATCACTCAACACTCTACATCATATTACAGTCCTGCCATATTTTGTAGTCTAAATGCAGAACTGCGTGCTGAGTGCTTCTACACATATGCAACTACTATGAGGCATATAAAAATAAACTAAATGTTGCAATAAAACTGTATTATATAAATGCTGAATTAGCAGTATTACTATCTGTATTTCCCTTGTACATGAAGCTTCATAGAGGGCATCTCATGTTGTAATTAATCTCACAATAATAAGAGGTGGACATCTGCACTTAATAGTGTTTATGTATGATTAGAATGTAAACTAGGTTTTGGAGAATATAAGTGAACAGTATATCGCTGTGAAACCGCAACACCTTAATACATTCTTTCAATTCTTTCACATCACCTACATTTGTAAGGCATTTCTTGCAGCCCACCACTTACGGCCATTAAGTGTGGGTATATACCATAGACTGTATAGGTATATACAGGTGCATCTAAAAAAATGTGAATATCGTGGAAATATCATTATTTCAAAAAGTGAAACTTTCATATATTCTAGATTCATTACATGTAAAGTAAAACATTTCAAAAGTTTTTGTTTAAATTTTGATGATTAGAGATGAAGCCTTAAAGATAGCAAGCGTGAGGGAGAGGAATGCAGTCTTTGGTAAAGATAGAGTTCCTGCATGGCTGGAGGGTGGTTTTGAATGTCAGCCTGAAATAAGTAAAACATTGTATGACTGATCTCAGATCATCTATTGTCAACACTCAGATACATAAAAAACAGATGATGTCTGAAGGATACATTAGGGCCACAAAACAATTCTGTATCTGTATAAAATAATAGTATATGAACTTAAAATACCTTAAATTGAGGGGTTCATTGTTAAATTAAAGCTATTTTTTGTAAAGAAGTAAACTGACAAATTAACAGAAAAAAATGTTTAAGATCCATAATAAAAATAAAATAAATCAACATCATTATTATTATATAACCAGCAGTGGATGAACCCATTAGCCTGTCTCCTCTAAACCTGATGACCTCCATGGAACAAACAGAAAAACAAAGGGATTGCAGTAAAACCCCATCTGAAACACGGTACTTCTAATACTTAATATTAATCAATTATGTTACATTTGGCTTTAAGCCAAGGAAATTCTTAATGGAAAAGCAAATTCAGAACGCAACTGGTACTGTAAAAATAGGCAATTTTGTGTTTAGTTTTATTGAGGTGCATTCTGGGAGAAAATGTTTAACATCGCGGCCATTTTGGCTCTGGCCGCTCTGCTCCCATTGTGTGTGAGATAGTAAATACTGACACTGCCAGACAAGCCGAGCACATATTTCACCGCGCGAATTAAAACACGTTCACCTGAGGTAAGTGCCCCAATGCATCACTGTCTCCTCTCTGAAATACTTTTCAACAGCTTTGTGAAACTTTCCTGCAGAATAATGTTTATTTTAAGCGTTAAAACGTTAAAATCCCATCGTCTGAAAATGAGAAAGCCGATGGCGAGACGCGAGAGAAATAGGCTCTCCTTTTCGTGTCGGAGGACACTGAAATCCGTCCCACTTTCGTATGTCTCTATTTACTTCGGTCAAACGGCGTAAATTCGCGGTAGATTTTCCTTCTAAGCGATTATTTAGTTACCCAAGGATGCCTGCTACCGTATTGTGTTATGGGTTTTGCGTTGTATGCATTAGATTTTGAATTTTATTTCAAAGTTTACGTCCTCCCCTGTGCCTCAATGCACGGACTCTCTCCAGTTGCCGTTCAAATTGCAGCCATAATCTTGCGGTTTAGGGCGGGACTTAGACAGGCTGATCTGCCCTCACAACTGGCAGAACGGCCTGTGATTGGCTAGTTTATTCCGCTCTTCAAACTCTACTGGCCACTGCTTTATTGTTGTTTTACAGTCGTCTGTGATTGGTTGAAAGGCTGTCTTAGTCCACGCTGAGTGGTTACTTTTATTTATTGGGTTTAATGTGACGTGCAAAATTAGAGACGCTATTTATAGTAGAGATTTACTCACTTTTATATCTTAGTCTGCCTGCTTCATATTACACAGCTAGGAGAAAGCACTATTAAACATGTTAACTTATTCCTAGAGTGGATTTACATTCCTGCCTTGTATATCATAATCTGACCATGATTTAACTGTGTTCTAAAATACTCAGTGTTTTCTTTTCTCTCAGGTGATATTGACTAACAATGGCCCGTACTAAGCAGACTGCTCGTAAGTCCAC
This sequence comes from Sinocyclocheilus rhinocerous, assembly GCF_001515625.1. Lineage (NCBI taxonomy): Eukaryota > Metazoa > Chordata > Actinopteri > Cypriniformes > Cyprinidae > Sinocyclocheilus > Sinocyclocheilus rhinocerous. The sequence continues at coordinate 741,910 of NW_015635045.1, read as the reverse complement.
CGGAGGAAAAGCTCCTCGTAAGCAGCTGGCTACCAAAGCTGCCCGCAAGAGCGCTCCCTCGACTGGAGGAGTCAAGAAACCTCACCGCTACAGGTGATATTCAATAGACTTGTAATTGTACACAGCAAAGAAAGAGTGGCGAGGACCCCTGCATTAAGCATCTTTCTTGTCTGCAGGCCCGGTACTGTGGCTTTGCGTGAGATTCGTCGGTATCAGAAGTCCACTGAGCTGCTGATCCGTAAGCTGCCATTCCAGCGTCTGGTTCGAGAGATTGCCCAGGACTTCAAAACTGATTTGCGTTTCCAGAGCGCCGCCATTGGAGCACTGCAGGTACGTATCGGGGTTATTCTAGCTAACTAAAACTAAAACCATAAAATACATTTTTATTAGTGGAAATAAAATCAACACTAATTGAAGTTTGATTTTGATTTGATAAACTTTATTTATAATAAACAAATTTATATATACTTAAACTAAAATTTTGTAAAAAACTGTATGAACATATTCAAACAAAAACTAAAAAAAAAATGACAAAAAGTCTTAAATTACCACTTTAAAATTTAAATGAAAACCGAAAATAAAATGTAATTCAAAATATTATATATTTGGTCTTGTTTTTTGTATTTCTTAAATGTTGAACTTTTTTACACACATTACTGTTTGAAGAGTTGAATTTTGATTTTGTCGTTTTTTGCCTAATTAACTGACCGATTTTTGTGTGTATTCTTGCAGGAGGCCAGTGAGGCATACCTGGTCGGTCTGTTTGAAGACACTAACCTGTGTGCCATCCATGCCAAGCGTGTCACCATCATGCCCAAAGACATCCAGCTGGCACGCCGCATCCGCGGAGAGCGCGCTTAAACTCACCCCTTCTTTATATTGCCCTCTTTTATTTCTTTCTGTCTCTCCACTTTTTCTCCTCCTGCTTTTCTTGGTAGAGTTTAGAGTATCAGTGATGGGGAGTAACTGTGTCTCAGTCTGCTAGTGCTGTCTAAATGACGCGTAGGGTACCTATATGTGCATGTAACAGGTGCTGCTGATCACACACACACATGCATGCACACAGACACACATACATACATACATACACATACTCACACATTCACATTTGGAGCGTAAACGAGGTCCACCCCTGCCTGCTTTAGGGCCATACATTCAACATGCATGTAAAGAGAAGAAGTCTCGCACTGCACTCACATTTACTCCGCTGTCCAGAGAGAAAAACAGGGTGATGTCTGGGGTCAGTCTGCTTAAGGGGAGCGGAAACTTCCATAGCAGGGTGCTACTAAAACTGCCTCAGCCCACCTTATTGAAACCTGTCCTCGCCAGTCCCCCAACTCACATATGTTTTTAATCTTACCTCGTTTACCCTCCCCTTCCTGCCCCCCTCGATCCATCCAGTTCTTACATGTCCTGCTTGAATCCTTACTTGGCCCTTAATAGTGGAGGTGAGTGTGGGGTCGGACTTCTTCTCTGTGTGAGTGTCTGTGGGTGATGTGATCAGCAAAGCAGAATCGTATTCAACTGCAAACCAGCATCTATTGGTTAAAAAGTTGTTACTTGTAATATTGATGATTGCTATTATTGTCGATATGGTGTCTTTTTTTTTTCTTTTTCTTTTTTTTACAATGCATAAATGAATTGTTCTTTAGAAAAAAAGGATTAATCCGCAGAGAATCAGTTTGAATTCGTTTTATTTTTCCTTTTTCATATTGTAGTGAAAGCCGATCCTGCTCCTCCTGTTATAACTTCAGGCAGCCACAGGGGGGCGCTCTAAACCAGCCTCTCATTCAACCTCACTGTTCGACTAACATCCTGCTCTCCCTTTCTTTGTCTTTCTCTCTTTTTCTGTCTCTCATTTTCCACTCTTCCAATTCCAGTTTTGTCAAATTAAAGATCGGCATTAGAGTCACAGAGTGTAGCAAGAAATATTCTTTACGTTTAGTACTCTAGTACTGAGTCTTTCACTTTGTTTGGGTAGAACTTTGCACCTTCCCTCTATTCGTGATACACAATGTAATCTCATGTTTGTGCTTCTTTTATTTTTCGTATTCGTAAATTTAAATAAGCTGATCTTTGTATTTTCCAAATTTCTCATATTCTGGTGGTAATAAATAGATGTTACACAAATGGACTTTTCAGTGTCATTTATAAACACACCCACATTCATCATGGCCTAGTCCTATGATCTAGTGCTTAGAGTATCTTTTAAATGTTGCTCAGTAAAAATGATTGAAGAAATGGTGAAAGTTGAATCCTGCTCATTTTAAAGAAACAAATTCCAGCATTTAAAGAAATACATGCTAATACTATGTTTTATTATTTGTTTCCCTACCTGCTGAAATAATTGTTACACAAGATTCCTATACTTTTAATATATACAAACCAATATGTACATTCAACAACTGTTTCTTTAACAAGCTGAAATAGCAAATGCGTTATTGATGAATAAGGAACTGAAACTGGTTATTCTGCTGTGGGAATTCTTGTGCATTCCTCTTGGTGAAGCAGTGTTTTCAAAGCATCAGAGTGTTTATACGCACGCTTAAGTCAGCTTAGTTTTAGTTTTTTGCACATTAAACTAGGATAGAAGGCAGTATTTTAACATTAGAACAATTGTAAGTTTACATTCAAGTAGTAGCCTAGAATAAAACGAATCTGTGGTCAGAAAAAAAGGTTAATGTAAGTCTGTCTGCATTTTATTCAAGTCTCATCATAGCATAGTAAAGGCCCGGTGAGAGGTTGCATATCCTCATCATGAGGATGCGGAAAGGTGACACATAAAAACAAACGTTTTTAAGCTATTGAACTTGCACATACAGCTGTATCTTCACTCATATATTAAATGTACACATTTGACTTTCACAGCAACTAAAACACAGAAAAAATGTCAGTGATAGTGATCCATAAATAACAAGGTGTTTGCTGGTATAAATCATAGGCTAGACCACGATGTGAACTTGCATTAACGATATAGACGTCCCTCCAACTGTTTTCTGTGATATTGTCACCGTTAGAACGGCCAGCAGAGGGAGCTGTTTCTTTCCAGCGATATACACAGCAGCATCGCATAACAGGTACACTCCTTCGAAAAGATGGGAGTCGAAAAACTTAATTTATATGTAAAACTTTACTGTTCGACATCTGAGCTTATGTGTTTGTCGTCTTTGTTTTTGCTTTCTTTTTGACTAGTCACTCATCGCCAGGTGTTTTTAGAAAGAACCACTTGTAAGTTAACCAGTAACTACATTAACATACACCTGTAATTCAAAACCTGTATTAAACGTATTTACAGTTGCATAGTTTGAGGTCTATGTGTGTGAGAGAATCTGTAATATGGTAGAGTAAGTAATGTATTTGTCTGGTTAAGTATCATATGTATCCACGTGCTGGTTTGTGGGTTATGTGCATACTGCATAGCCGGCAACACCGCACCCCCAGCACCCCCATTTTTTCGTGGGCTACACTCCAATGGTAATGGTTATGTGTGTGCGTGTTTGTAAGTGTGTTGTGTGTGATTTGTTAGATTTGTTAGATTTGAAGGCTCAGCAGCTTCTACTTTTGTCTTGCATGAACTACAGACAATCTGTCACAGAGAGAGAGATTAATATCTGGAGAAACAGGGGGAGGGGGAGAGGAAAAGAGAGTTGACCGAGGAAGACTACATAGATAGATAGATAGATAGATAGATGCATACATACACATACAGTATATAGATACACAGATATAAAGTTAAAGGGGCAAGAAAGTGAGGTAAATAGAACGAATAGCTACTGTACAGTTTTTACTTATTGTTTTTTAAAATGTGTTTTACACACACTGAATTGTTTGTATGAAGTAAAACAATGCCACATGATTAATTTTTCAGATTTAAAAAAAATATGTTCACTTGTGACCTATACATAAACATTTGCACACACACCCTTTGTCCTGAATGTGGTTTTATTCAGGTCAGAGTGGGATTATGAAGCACTCAGGACGGGTGGAGGGGTGGATGGAGAGAGAACAAGTGAGAGACGGCATGAAAGATGGCACAGAGGAGAGAGAGAAAGGCCTGTGAGTATGTTTAGAGTTACTGAACTCCACATCTTTCACTGTCTTCATACAGGTATATGTACATAAAGAAAAAAGAGGGAGTGAGCGCACAAAAAAAAAGGTTTAGTATAATTTATTTTTAAATAAACCACTTGGTTTGGTATTTTGTATCTGATGCAGTGACACTGAAATTTTTGGTCTTCTGGGGGCCACTGTATTATATAGGCTACATGTTTATATGACCATCAGTGTATATTGTTTCTCACATTGTTTTACTTTTACTAGCCAGCTTGAGTTTTAACCAGCATCTTAAGTAATTTTTGTGAGTGTTGGAAGTTCACATATGTGTAGTTCATCACATTAACTAGGTATTTTGCACTAAATGTTTTAATTTTGCCTGCTGTGAAAATATAATGAAACCTAACTAACAAGTGTCTTTGTGCTATACTGGTTTCAAAAGGCATTTAATTTGACATTTTGTTGTATTAGCTAATACCAAGACATTCATACATTTTTAGACATGTTATTGTCTAAAAAAATTGGTTAAATGACTGCAACTCTAATGCTGAGTGTGGGACCAATATACTGAGACAGATGAGGAAAGAATGGTGGAATAGTCATAGAATAGTCATAGCAGACAGAGAGGGAACTGGAATCAACAGGAGGAGATGCACAGAGAGGTGTGGAGGTGGGAGAGAGAGAGAGGGAGCTTCAGTAATCCTGTTTAATTGCTTTAGGGTAGTGTTCTGTCGACAGTAACGAGATTGAGGTGTTCTCTGGGTCATTGGCTAAAATAACCCCACACACCCGGCTACATGGGTGGAGCCAGCCACACCACACCATCACAGCCACACGATTACCAGACAACACCATCGCAACAACCTTCTGGACCCCCAGATGCCTCCTCTGTGTGGGCCACCTGTGTATCCAACCCCAGTGTGTCACAGTGACTCAAGGTGAAGATGGTGGAAGAATGTGGAAGAAAATAAAACCTTTAATGTAGCTCCCATCTGAATGTATTCGTTCAAAGCAATATAACAACAATTGTAAACACCAACATTTTTTCAACACAAGGTCACCCAAATAGAAAATATATATCAACAGCATACATGCAATGCCATTAAATGAAGTTTAATTATTAACGATTAACTCAAACTAACAGAAAACATTATTTGTTATAAGTTAACATAATTTAACAATACATAAATAACAGCGAGCTAAAAGCACAACACAAAAAACTTCTAATGCCTCCCAGTACAGACAAACCAAACCAAACTTATGAAAAAAGTAGAAAGAACTTTGTCCCATAAAGAGCTAATTATATATGCAGAAAAACTGAGATGTTTCGCTCCATATATCGTATGTGCTTGTCTTTGTGTGATATGTGTGTGCCTGGGTTTTAGTGATATTTCCTTCAAAGTGTTGGGAAATATGTTCTAATGTATGTCTGTGTGTGAGTGTTTGCATGTGTGTGTGAGGTAAATGGTTAATAATGATGACTGATCAGTATACTTGAGGAGTCCCTTCACTCTCCGCCAATCACAGAGCAGGTCTGGATTACAGAGGAACAGTCTTCACCTGTTCCAAAATGGGCACCCCTTTTCACCTCTGAGATCACATGAATCCTGCTGATTCAGTCCTGTTCATCATCTAAATGTCTCCGGCATTTCAAGCAACAGTTTTGTTTCATTTACTCTTCAACCACCTTCCCCTCATTCTTCTTCCCTCCTGTTCTTTTTCTTCACTTGCCCATTTTCTCTTCTACAGCACCTGGAATTTATGGTCGAGGCAGTCAACGGTGCTGAAGTTGAGCTTCCAGGCCTGCTGGTCCTTGTAGTCCAGGCAGTCTATGGAACTGAAACCCAGCGAGGAGGTGCTGTATCCTTGAGAGGAGAGGGAGGGTGACTGGCTGAGCGAGCCACCCATGGAGGGCACAGTGAGGGGAGAGAGGGCGCCCCCGCTTGCGGATAGCTGGCTGGTCATGGGAGAAAGGTACGGGCTGCAATCCAATCCACTGAAGTAAGGAGAGGAGCTGTAGCCCTGGCTATAGGTGGAGGGCTGACCATAGCTCATAGGATAAGGAGCGGGGCGCTGCACGCAGGGTGTGCCAGAGCCACACAACGGGTCAGGAAGGGGGGATAGAGAGGTGGGACTCCACACAGAAACTGGTGCTGTGCCTGTGCTGGCACTAGGGGGCACGGCTGGGGCGGGGGCAGCCGCCACTGAGGAGCTGGCACCAGGGTCAGAGGTCAGCTCAGGGAGTGGAGAGGACTTCTTTTTAGGGGGACGGGGCTTGAGCTGACCGCTGCTCTGCTGTTGCTGTTGGCGGCATTTAGCACGACGGTTCTTGAACCAAACCTGAGGAAAATAAGAGTGGGGTTAAAGGTGGAAATAAAAGTTTGGCTCATTCCGCTAAGGGTCAAACTGGACTTGTTTCTTTTATATACTGTACAAATCTCATGCTAGATATTCAGGCCTGCAACATTAATGGGCCTCACAAACACAGACTGTCAGATTTGTAGTTATGTTCAACACTTGAGACTCAACTATTTAGAATCGATTCAACTTCAAATGCACACACTGTACAGATTTACCTGCAGATGTATGGTTTACTTGCATTATAGCAAGTGAGTGTTAGATGCTGGGATAAATGTATTTTATTGGACTTGAAGTCAGTTATCTTCTACATCAGGCATTAGCCCAGGTGTGTTTAGAAAGAAGTCTGAGAGGTGTCAGAGAGATGTTTGTCTCAGTGTGAGGTAGATAGTCTCACCTGAACTCTGGACTCGGGAAGGTTGATTTTCAGAGCCACCTCTTCTCTCATGAATATGTCTGGGTAGCGTGTTTTGGTGAACAGGGCTTCCAAAATGTCCAGCTGGGTCCGTGTAAAAGTAGTGCGCTCCCGACGCTGCTTCCTTGGAATGGCTGTTTATAAAAACATAGCAGTAAGTAAAACAGCTTTAAGTTTTTCAGTAGAAAAAAAGGAATGCACATTTAATCACAGGAAAAGAAAAAAACTTTTGTTTTTACATGTAGATGGTATCAGTTTTAATTGTTTAATATGAGCTTATAACAGTTATGGTTGATGTTGGTGAGAGAAAGAGGGAGGGACTTGGACTATCCATTGTCATCATACAACAGTGATAGATAGATAGATAGATAGATAGATAGATAGATAGATAATTGTATTTTGACTAACGTCCATCACGACAAGCATATAACAATAGTTTCTAGCATATCACATTTTTTAATTAGTGCTTTACTAATATTTACATTCTGAATCTACTCAGCTATATTTTTATTCTCCATTCAATACGATTTTGATCATTAAATTTTTTTTGCAACAACAGGAAACCAAACGCGTGAATTTTAAAGCTGGATTTAAACCGTTCATAATTGTCTATAATGTAATTGGATATATAACATTTTGCCTACGAAAAAAAAACACAAAAACAAAAAGCTCTTTAACATTTTACAAATAACCCTTAAGATGAATTTCAAATAGCCTATACATTTGACGTCGACTTTTATAAAGTTAATTTTGCTAGAATGTGGGTGGTAGCTTACGTTTGTTACTACGTGAGCAATGTGGATATCAACTGGTTATATTACTTTACGTAACTGTTAGCTTAAATTGTAAGAAAAAAGGGCAACTCATCTGAAATAAAACAATAAAGACGGTGCTACCTTTCAGTTTTGCTTTTCCCCTCTCTTTTTGAAGTTCATTGACCACCAAAGTGAATCAAATGTCTGACACAAACATATTATAAATGATTAATAAGAATGAACTGACCTGGGTAGCCGACGGCGGTGTGGAGCAGGTCCATTCCTGAGGCGGACAGTGTTAACCCGTTCACAGCATAATGGGGCTGCTTTATGTAGGACATCATTCTTGGGACGGCCGCGTCTCTCGCACACTCTCTCTCCCTCCCTCTCTCTCCCTCTTTTTTTTCTCTGTGACGCTTTTTTTACGGGTCGGGGGTCGCGCTCTGCTCCTGATGCCGCGTGTCTGTGCTCGCGTCTGGCGCGTGCGGTGCTCCTTCAGTCTCGCGGCTCTTCAAACACCTGTGGATTCTTTCCCGCTTCTCAGTGTCTTGAACAAGCTTACACTCTTGCCCAAGTTTAGATCATTAATATCGCTCTGAATATCAAAGATAAGCGTACTCTTTTGATGTGAGGTAATCGTAAAAGTAAATAGCCTATTATACGCACAAGTTTTAGACTCTATGTCAGAGTTTTGGCGTTGGTTAAGGCGCGTGTCCCTTGGGCAGGACCAGAGAGGAGCGGGACACTATGAGCAATAAGACACCGAGCAGCTAATCAAGGGGCATCTCTCTCTCTCTCTCTCTCTCTCTCTCTCTCTAATCTCTGAAAACTTTTTGTACTTTTGGAAAAACTAATTATGAAATTGGGATTTTCTTTTACAAATACCCTTTTTATCTTTGGTTGCAAGTATAAGCAGTCGTGGCGTGAACAGTGTGTGCTTGCCAATTTTTTAATGGGACACGCCAAGTTAGCAATCCTGAAAACACATCAATGTAAAAACGCTGGTCAAGATGTTGACTTGTTGCCTCTTTTTAAATCATTGGTAGAATTTAGGGTTGCTATTGAATTTGCATATTACAAACAAACTGATAATGTACCTTTTTTCAAAATGAGGTGGGGTGTGAGAGATGCTTTAGTGACACTGAGTGAGTTTGGAAATATGGTTTTTTATTGGTAAAATTGTTCTGTGTTTATTTATTTATTTATTATTTTTGCTTTTGTGTATTAGCTCTGTAATGTTTTGAAAAATGGTGTAAATTAAAAGGGGTTTAAAAGTCTCTCTCTCTCTCTCTCTCTCTCTCTCTCTCTCTCTCCTTTGACGTGTATCTTAACACGTGGTATGACAATAGACATTTATTTATTTCACTTAAAATACAAGGTAAAGTGCAAAATCAATAGATTATGAGGGGTTGTCTGGTTGGATCTGGTTGTCTGGTTATGGCACATAACAATTCGATTTTCGAACGTTCTGTTTAAACTATTAAACAATTTCTTTCGTTTTTTTAGTTTGAAACCAATATAGTGATAAAAATTGTGAAGATCGAAATATGGCAAATACTGCCTTTAAAACATTTCCAAGGCTCCGGCCAAAGATGTCTCAAAATGCCGCAGATATTAAAAATATTTAAAATGTTTAGATATTTTAAAAATATCGGCTATTTAGGTATGATATAAACATATTTAAATATATTTAAAATAAATATTTAAAATGTTGTGTAGGGGTTTTAATCGAAAAGAAGGCTATTATTTTTTATGATATTCTCTGGGTTTATGTGGCTGTAGGAACCGTAGCAACCATTAATTGATTCATTTGAAGCATTAAAAAATGAATGCCTGTGACATGCTGTAAATTAGATGTGTTAGAAAAATGGGCCCTCACAGTAACCTAAATATCAATTTCAGGGGGGCAGAAATCGTTCCCTAATAATAATTAAAGGCTATAAAAATTAATTTTATTACTATTTTATTAATTTTATTAAGTTTACAAATTGTGCACAAGCTATTAACCATTAGTTCCACTTGAATTAGCTGAATGTTTTTCTTCGTATATTGGTCGGCGCTGCGCAATTTCTCCATCTTTAAAAAGCCATACTATAATAGTTTAAATATCAGATATTAGACGAAAGTGTCGTTTAAATCTCATAAATAAGACACCTACAAATTATTTCATTCGTTAATCGAATGTGTCTGTTGTTTCCGGATATTAATATGTAAACTAAATGTTTCTTGTGGACATTTTCTTGTCAAGTCCTCTGTTAACACTTCTTCATAACAACATGCCTAATAGAAATAATTTATTTTTATCATCAGGTATATCTGTTAAATAATTGCAATTACGTGATTAACTTAAAATCCTTTATCATAAGTTCATGACTGAACACAAAACATAATAGCAGCATAATACCACTAAAATATTTGACACCACATTTATGGTTTGTAAAACATCTAAAATTTGCTACTACTCTTTACACTTTCTTTTTTGACCTAGACACACACCCATACACACACTGCTGAATTATCATAGTCCCTTAACCCCGGATAAAGAGAGGAAAGAGAGATTTCTCATCAGTCCATAAGAGGAGAGACACATGTGTATATGTGTGGATAAATGATGAATAAAACGAGATAAAGACAGAAGGATGAATGTTTCTTGACCAGTGATGGAGGCCTGATAAAAGAAGAAATGATAGCAGCCATATGGAAGGTTGTTGACCAGCTCTGATGCAGAAGAAGGATCCATAATTTCTGTAACGGAGCTATTTGAAAATTTCATAAGAATGTATTTTATAGAAAGAGAAAGTTGAATGTTTTATTTGAAAGTATTATGTGTTTGAGTGTAAACATGTTAGTGACAGAGAGAAGGAGAGAGAGAGAAAGGCGTCAAATGGCACTCAAGATGAACTGAGTGATAGGTTGGCTTAAAACAGACACAGTGCAGACAGGGTTATTTGGCTGTGACTGAGGTAGATGTCATCCATCCTAAGTACAGCACAAACTCTACAGCCAAAGAACAAAGGGCAACAAAGAATCTTCAGATTCTCCTAATAATTATGACTAGCTTTTTTTCTAAATGACAGAAATACTAGATTTATATATTGTAGAAAATATACTTGTATTATCTTGCCCAAAGATCTGCATACTGAATACAAGAATGAGAGACTAAAATTGTCTACTGCATTTGGTGATATGATTTGATTTGGATTCTATCAGCTTACTTTACCACATAAATAAATCATTTATTTTTCTTTTTTTAAAGGGAATTTGAAAAAGAAATATAAGATGGAAAGACAGCTCGGTTGAGCGGTCAGATGTTAAGAGGAAATGCAAACCAATTCTTGTTCAGGATCAGAATTATTTTGCAATACATTTATAAAAAATAATGTTTTAAAAATTTTTTTATTGTTTATAAACTCAAATATATTTGTCAAATATAAGACAGTAGAATGGTGAAATACACAATTTATACAATGTCAAAGCTGTATAAGCAGGTTTTATAAATCGTATTTCTTTATCATCCATTACAGATTCATTCAAAGAGGATAGATAATATCATTCACAAACAACAACTGTTTATTTAGGCTAAGCGTTTGTCTTTTTATTTATGTGACAAACTAATAATCAGTATCGTTTTCTTGTCATTTTTTAATAATTTGTTCAGATTATGAAACCGTAGAACATGCCAGTATTTCAGCGGTTGTTGTTGTTTTGTGTAAAAAAGAGAGAATTTGTTGTTGTTGTTGTTGTTCTGTGTCAGTATAGGATGTTTGTATGTTTATGTGTTCAGGATCTGCTTGTGCGCTTGCAGAAGGGGAAGTTTTGTGGAGGGTGGTGCAGTGGGGGGGTGGGGGGACCAGTCCGTCCATCTGGCAACAACCAGCTACGCAGGCACAAGAGCAATTATGGAAGTGGACTAAACTCTAATCCGCAGGCAGGCACACACACACACACACACACACACTCCAGAACACATTAGCACAGAAATACACAGACGACACAGTGACACTGCAACAGACATTTAATCTGAGTGGAGAGTTGGATAGATGAAAAAAATGTTCCTACGCAAACAGAGGTAAAGGAAAGAAAAATGTGAAGATGGATTGGGGTGAAGGAAGGTGAATGAGGTGACAGATAGAGAGAAAGAAAGAAAGAGAGAGAGGGAAGGAGGGAGGGAGAGAGAGGGGTAGTGGGTCGCATCATTGCAGGCACACTGCAGCAGTTAATCCAGATTAGTCAATCTAAAAAGGAGCGGCTTAATCTGCAGGCCAGCCAGTAATACACAGACCGCTGTCAGCACCAATCACTCACACAGTTCTAATCCCCAAAGAAACGCACATGCCGGACACACGCACACAAACACACACGCTCTCTGAACAATGTGAGTTAAGCATGCATATATAAAATATTATGCACAATCAGACAACAGATTCATCAACGTTCATTATGTGCTAATAATGTGTACAAAACTTTTTCCAACTACTTTAATCTCTGTCAGACCAGTGATTGTAATCTCTTAATAATACAGGCATTAAAAACAACTAGTGAGCAATTTCTAATGCAGTAGTAGATGTGTTTCTTTTGGAAGATGTTGTGATGAGGCAGTTACTTTCTGATAAGGACAATACATACCATTGTGGACAGACTTTGGGTCACAGATTAAAAGGATTTTAATGTCAGTGGGGCTGTATGCTGAGGGCCCCAATAACTGATTGACAGCTTGTCTGGCCCTCTAGTGGAGATTCTGTTCATTATTCCATTTATTTCAATTTAATTTCAGTTTATTTCAGTTCAAGTTTTGCTGATATAACAAACAAAACTTTACAAATTATTAATATATACATGAATGTGTATAGTATTGTATGAAAATGTGCAAAATTTAATGACTTTTTTTTTTTTGCAGTTTACTTGTATCAGATCGTAGGGGTACCATATGTCCCATAATTCATTATGCTTTCCATTCATTTGGGTAACAAAACCAAAATAGTGTCTGTTAATACTGAACTGAACTGAGCTGGATGATGACATCACTGAATTCAATGATGAACAGCCTTTAACTGAAAATGAGTGTTTAATATTGTCCTTTTGCATTATTGAAACACTGTTCCTATTTAATACTATAAAGCTGTTTTGACAATCTGTATTGTTAAAAGCACTATATAAATAAAGGTGACTTGACTTGACTTGACTTAATAGTAATTAATTGGTGTCTAATCTAATTAACCTAATTGTTGTCCCTTCTGGATATCATACATCAGACGATGCTGGATATTTAGTAATACAAAATCTTATTTTTAGATGCCTTTGTGATCATATACTACCTATTTAATGTAATTTAATTTAGACTTCAGCATTTAGCCTGTCAAAATAAGTATCTTTTTTCAAACTGGAAATTATAATGTTGTTATACCCAAATTTACTTGCGGCATTAAAAACGAGATACTTGATTGATTGATTGATTGATTGACAGAGTTTTTCATTCAGTTGTAATTCATTGTGATTGCTGCCAATTTAAATATCGTGTTTTAGTGAATTTGTGGTATAGTTCATATTTTTCTTATCCATACAGAAACATTTCTACAACAGTATAGATAAAGTAGGGTTTAATAAAGAAAGTAAATGAGTTAATAATTATAACTGTAATTTCGCCCCCAGTAGCCACTTTTCTTCTTAATCGGAAACAGAAATAAATTATTAGCACAATAGCATTAGCCTTCCACTGGTTTCAATTTATTGCACCTCAACCACTGAAAGAATTAGATAGAAGAGCAATGAGCAAGAAACAAACTGGTATGGAATATTACTTTGACACGAAAATAAAAAAAACCTTCAATGTTGATATTATTGTCGGCGACAGCTGATGACGTCAACCTCATGTCGAAACCTCCGATTTGTTAAGCGGTGTGAAAAACGCAGATGATTGGGCAAATTTACTCTCAAACCCGCCCACATACGGATGTTGTGTTTTTGTCATTAGCGTGACGGTCTAGTAAGGTCCAACTGAATCTGTTTTTATTTTTGGTTGTGATTATATGTAATATGTTACCGGATATAAAAGGCATGTGTCCATTTGTGGAAGACAGTTTTAGTCGTTTTCCCTCGCAGAGTAACATATACGGACTCTGCCAGGCAGGCGAGCAGGAGTTACTGGCAGCGACTCTGAAGGGGAAAGTAGTGTGCTTCAGATATCAGGACCTGCAGAAGAAAATCAGACCTGTGGCCAGAGAGATTCAGTTCACATATATACCAGGTGACAGCCCGTTCGTTTGCTTCGACGCTCTTTTGTTTTAGCTGTCCAATGCTATTTTTTTCTCTTTTCTGTTAATATAGTTGATGCCGAAATCGTCTCCATTGACGCCTTCAACAAATCAGCTCCTAAAAGAGGAATGGTCGTAGGAATAACCTTCATTAAGGTGTGTTTCATTAGTAAGTGATATAAGTAACTAGTTATTACAAGCTAGATGAAAAAAATCATCTAAAATCATCCTCGTTCCCTCCTTTTCCCCCACCCGTGAGATCTGACATTTATTTTTCAGCTCTGAACCGCTTTCATTTTTGCCCATAAATGTTTAAATTCAGGGGAAATAATGTGTATTTCTTGTTGTTTATATTTTTCTGTCTCTTTTTTTCTCTCAGGACTCAGGCGATAAAGCAACTCCTTTCCTTAACATTTACTGTGATTATGAACCAGGGTCAGAATTTAACCTAGAGTCAATTGCACGTGAGTCATTTAAAATATCCCTTTTTTTTAGTTGGTGAATTGATGCACTGGCATGTTTTGAGACCAAAAGGTATATACAAATTATGTTTAGTTTAAGTTATACCTATATTAGTATGTTAAATTTGACTTATTTAGATCAGAGGCCAAGGATATTCAAATGACAGACTATAGGTATAAAGGAACAAATGAGATTAATATGTTATACTGAATAATCTGAGGCTTCCATCCTGTTGACAGAAAGCTGTCTGAACCTGGAGCTCCAGTTCACCCCCTTCCAGCTTTATCACACTGAGTATGTCATTGTGTTTTTTTGATGTTTGTATAAAATAAGCCGCAAGGTTTATATGCTGGCATTTAATATTTGAATAGATGAAACACTGTTTTGTTATTTTTACTTCTGAAAGTTGAAACTGCATTGATGTCCACGTTTGATTTGCAGGGTGCATTGTGGAGATGGATCCAGTGAGACTGTGTTTCTCCTCAGTGGGCATGATCAGCGCATACATCTTTACAAAGAGGTCAGCCTATAAAATGTAGTCAGAGTATTGGCTTCATATTGTTGATGCTTTGATTTGTACTTCTCTTATACTCCCGTACTAAAGATTGGAATTTCATTTTCAATGTCTGATAGTAGAATGCGTCTTTGCACCAGTTTGAGGAACAACCAGTAGAAAGACTCTTTCCTGAACTGCAGGAGTTGCCAAGCAAGTGAGTGTGTCAAGTTTGGATGACGAGACTTGATATGTAAGATGTTTGACGGTAATTAGTATGTTTTTTGTTTGAATTGCAGTGTGTTATGGTTAAATGTTTTGAGCATTGATCAAAATCGGCGCCTCACTGCGTTTGGATGTCAGAATGGTTCTGTGGGACTTTCTCTTGTCAACCAAAAGGGACCTGGTGAGAAACACACTTACACACTTTCCTCTTCTTCTTAAAATGTAATATGGTGATAATAAAAGTTCTGGCTTTCTTTGTACATTTGCCTTATTAGAGATTCTGCAAAACTGGCGTGTGCAGCATGACAGTCCCATCTCTACTGTGTTGCTGTTCCCTTTGAAACAGCAGCACCAGAGCCCTGACACTAACAGTGAGTGATACAGTTTATCACTGAATGCTCACAGTCATCAACCATACTTAAAATAAAGACACTATTTAGGCCTTTGTCTATCATGTCTAGAGTACAGAGTTTGAATACTCGCATCTGAATTCATTTTTAGATTTAAATTTAGAGTTTGAGCGCTTCATACAGAAATACATATAATACCGTTCACAAGTTTGGGGTTGGCACCATTTTTTCATGTTTTTGAAAGTCTCTTGTGCTCACCATAAAATGTATTTTCAGTCTTTAGCATCACATAAATCGTTCTAATATCGTTGTTTTCTGCTCGAGAAACATTTTTGTGGTAACCATGATACCTTTTCAGGAATTCTTTGATGAATATAAAGTTCAAAAACATTTTTAAGCTTTGTTATTTATTTTTATGCAAGATTATTAATGACAGGTAAGACCTCCAGACTACTGTCATTGAACGCTCTTTATTCATCTTTTTTTCTGACAGGCAGTCAAAGGGAAACATTCAATCTGTTGGTGACCAGTTCAATAGAAATGGCTGTTGTTTACAGGTTAGTGGCTGGTTAGTATGTTGCTTGTTCTGCACCATGTGTCTGGTAGAGTGTAAAATAAATGTGTGCGTGTTCAGGGATGTGGAGCAGTATGGACTGAGCAGACAGCTATGCTTGGCAGAAAGCGACCAGTGCGATGCTGTTCTCTGTGCTCTTGTTGTTGATCTGGACTTTGATGGACAGCATGAGTTGTTGCTGGGAACATATGGACAGGTACAGTGCTGGATTTAAAGAACAGAAACACTTGCTAGAGAACAAAAGTATGCCACATTGAAAGAGTTTAAAATACATAAATTGATATTCAAGCAGCTTACCTGTATGCATACAATTATGTGTTCATTCATTTGTGATCTACAGGATCTCCTGTGCTACAAATTTCACCAACCAACGGGAGCTTTTGAAGATAAGTTACAGCTGCTGTGGAGACGGAGTTTTAAAAGTCCCCTGCTGTCGCTGATTTATCTTGACCTGGATGGTGACGGACTGAGAGAGCTAGCCGTTCTTACCTTAAAAGGCCTGCATATCCTACAGGTAACTATCACTGAGCTGATTTATTATTATCATTATTATTATTTTGATGTATTAATTAATTCTCCGTATTTTTATCCCTAACAGCACAGTCTGAAAACCACAGCAGATCTTGTTCTTCACAGATTGTCCACTTTAGTATCAAGATTGCCTATTTCTTCAAAAGACCAGTCAATCAAAAACCAAGATGGTGAAGAGGGGTCCATTTCAATCAGCAATGAACAGAGAACTGCAGAAACCGGACATTGACTTTTAAGTGACAGATATTTGTTTTTATTTCAAAGGAAGGTAAAGTGTATGAAGAGTTAAATATCAAATTTTCTCTGTGTAAGAATGCATGCTATATTCCATCTAACAGGCATTTCTGCAAGCATAACTTATGCAGTGTTTTTCTGGGTGAGTGGTCTTTCCTGTAGAGTGATGTCACCCTTCAGTAATGGGTTTTAATGACAGACCTATTCTTCCTTGAATTTTGCACTAGTGCAACGACTATAAAATGACCCTGAAATGAAAATGTCTCCTTGCTGGTGCCGTGTTTGATTCCAGACTTATTCAATCTTACATCCTAGTGATCACAAGCAATTCTTGTTCAGAGCGTGACCTCATTTCTGTGCCTATTGGCTCTGGGTAACAAGTTGTTCAATTAAATAAAATTATTTTTAAAAAATGATCATTTTGCCAGAACATTGAAAGACCCTGTGCACAAATTTGACAAAACTAGTTTTTATTTCCTTGTTGATTAATGTTCTATTGAAATAAGAATCTCTTATGGGACTAAAGAGCTTGACATTATAACCTGGCAAAACTATTATTTCTTACTTGTTATTGCTAGTCGGTAGCAGGTGGCATATGGATAGCGGATATTCACATTTTGTTTGCCAAGAATTTGTATAGCCTTACAAATAAGACAAGTCATCAATGTTGGTCCATTTTTAGTTTTCTGAAGATTAAACACTTGATTTGGTATTTTGGTTTCATGAGATTTCTCAAAGTTCTGTAGGTAAGTGGTGTTGTGGTTTTGTTGTCTTCCCAGGAGAGGGCGCCCTTAGTTAACATTGCATCAGTGTCACTGTGCATTTCAAAGATCCAGAGGATCAAGCTTGACGTGACCTCTGTTGTTTGTGCTGCCTGAGGCCTGGCCTGAAACTGCTGTCACGCTTGGCTCTCTCGGGTCTGCAGCTAGTTACTGTTGGACCCCCAGCAGTTTCAGACCAGCAGATTTAGACAAAGATATCTTGTCTTGTGCATTAATGAACTGGGGGGGTGTGGATTTTAATAGTTTACTAGTCTTTTTTGGATCTTACGCTACAGATTTGTGATGTGTTGGGAATCAAGCTGTTAAGCCCTGCAGCTAGATACTCTTGCCCTCTCAAAGAATAGCTGTGAGAAAAATCTCTGATGAATTGTCAATTTCATCACAACGGTCTGCTCTCATTACTCTCATCATCATTAGCATTTTTTATTTTTTTTTACCATAGCTGTATATTTTGTTATATATTTTTGGTCCAGAAGGTCACAAGGCTGACAAGTAATGACCATGTAACTTGCAAGAAAAGCTAAAAGCACATTATGTATCCTGTTTATGTGAAAATACTTATTACAATTACAAGACAACTCAAAAAGTTTAGGGTTGGTAAGATTTTATGCTTTTGAAAGATTTTTCTTATACTCACCAAGGCTACATTTATTTGATCAGAAATAAAGTAAAACAGTAATATTGTGAAATATTACAATTGACAATAACTTTTAATATTTTAAATAATTTATTTGTATTTTAATATATTTTAAAATGTGATTTGCATTTTAGAGCACTTCAGTATTCAGTATAACACGTTTCAGAAATTATTCTAATATGCTGATTTGGTGCTCAGGAAACATCGTTTAATGCTGTGCTGCTTAATATTTTTGTGAAAATCATGAACGTTTTTTTTTCGAGATTCTTTGATGAATGGCAAGTCAAAAAGAACAGCATTTATTTCAAATAGAAATGTTTTATAACAAATTTTGTTATTGTCACTTTTGATCAATTTAATGCATTCTTGCATAAAGTATTAATTTTGTAAGAAGAAAGTCTTACTGACACCAAACGTTTGAACTATTGTGTACAAATGTACTACACTTCAAAAACAAGCTTTAGAACTTTATAGACCAAAAAGGTTAACCGAATTCATACAAATGGTGTAACTAAAACTTGAGCTCAACACGCTTTTATAGCCTGGACTCCCTTGTCCAGTTTACAGTCTTACTGTAACCACATATGTGACACTGGACCACAAAACCAGTCTTAAGTCACATGGGTATATTTGCAGCAATAGCCAACAATACACTCTATGGGTCAAAATTATCGATTTTTCTTTTATGACAAAAATCATCAGCGCAACCATTCGTGTACCATGAAGATATTTTGTAAATTTCCTACTGTAAATATATCAAAACGTAATTCTTGATTAGTAATATACATTGCTAAGAACTTCATTTGGACAGCTTTAAAGGTGATTTTCTCAATATTTTGATTTTTTTGCACCCTCTGATTCCAGATGTTCAAATAGTTGTATCTCGGCCAAAAATTGTCATATCCTAACAAACCATACATCAATGGAAAGCTTATTATAAATCTCAATTTCAAAAAATTTACCCTTATGAC
>NW_015635045.1:711449-721736 GCF_001515625.1 Sinocyclocheilus rhinocerous | reverse complement strand
CTGATTCCAGATGTTCAAATAGTTGTATCTCGGCCAAAAATTGTCATATCCTAACAAACCATACATCAATGGAAAGCTTATTTATTCAACTTCTCAGATGATGTATAAATCTCAATTTCGAAAAATTGACCCTTATGACTGGTTTTGTGGTCCAGGGTCACATATCACCGTGTTGATCTCCTGGATTTTGTGTTTAGTTGCTTGGCTGTCTCCTTCAATCACACAACAACAATCCCACTGATATAAGCCAACATGCACAAGAAACAAACTCTTCACAGTGACGTCTTCACTAATTTATTACATTGTCACACAAATTTACTGTTATACAAGACCGGTCAACTGAGAAAAAAAAAAAAAACATTAATACCAATAAAAAAAAATTTAAAAATGAAACCTACAAAACATTGAGTCCAGTCTTATTCTAGAAATAAGGTAATCTTAACGGTCCCATTTCTTTCCCTCCAGGTCAAGAGTTAAGACATGCTATGGTGCAGAGCTCAAAAGGTCACTGGGAGACAAAGGTTAGTGGTTGTTATAATGGGTTCAGTTGGCGTGCTGTGCAGTTGAAAAACACAGTTTAAAAGTGTATGGGTAAGGCCCACCTGAGGAAAAAGAGAAAGATAAGATTTAAGGAACAATGTGATTTATGGTTAGAGCAAAACAGCTCATAAACTTAGAACAGTGCAAAATTGTGCCGCCGCCAGGCGAGTGAGTACTTACTAGGGTTCTTCATCTGGTAGTGGTTCATCATAGCAAGAGCCTCCATTGCATCATTTACCGACTCCCACTCCAACAGACCAGATGAACTTCTCTCACCTGCGGTTCCACCAACACAAGAGCACACACACACATACACGTGTATTTATATAGAACCAAACATACACCACACTTTACCATATAATTCACACACAGTAAATGGACTGTTTATAGACAAACACAAACTCATAAGTAACTCACTCTTGCCAGTGAACAGTTTGACGCTGACTGGAGTCTTGATTCCCAACTCATCACAAATCTGTAGATAAAAACCCAGAAGAGATTATTAAAATCTAATTCCACATATGCATATCATTCAAGCACAAGACATTTTTGTCCAAATTGAAAATGTTTTCCTATTGTAACATATTTAAGTGAAATGGCTATTGGAGAAAATGGAAAAAAACTTCAGAGAATTGTAGCAAGAGGGAAGGAATATTTATGTTTTTGATTAAGATTACAAACTCACATTTAAAAAAAAAAACATACGTGCAGATAATTCAAACACTGCAACATTCCATAAATATATATATATAACAGTGACAGATAACACCTCTGACCTGATTGAACGCTTCAACAGTGCAGTCTGGTTGACCATTGAAGAAGTGCAGTACGTTGCTGGGCTGCTGGATGCGGTTCTTGGCTGCCTGCTCAGCGGAGGTGAAACGGTTGTTTCTGTTGCCATGGAAATCCTTAAAACTACAGCTGCCATCTTCCAGCTGATATGACTGACCCGGCATTATGGCCTGTTGTTTGGATACACTGCAGACCAAAAGACAAAAAATAAACAATGTAGTACACACAGACAGATAAATTATGCAAATTTAGTTTAACTTGTCTTGAACTGAGAACCACCTTTGTGGTCTGGCATGTTTAATAATTATTAAATGTAAAAAGATATATTTTAAAATAATAAAAACATTTAAGAGCAAAAGGCAAAACAAAAACACATTAACATTAATATATAATGGAAGTGCAAGCAAAAAGAAAAAGAAAAAAAAGAAATTCCATTGTACACACCAGACATTGAGTTTTTGTCCAAACAGCATGTTGTTGTTCAGGTGTGAAATGGCTCTGTCAACAGCATAGCAGTCTCCCATCTCCACCATTGCAGCGCCTGGTTTACTCTTCATAAACTTCACCTGAGCACACACACAACATATTCAACACAATTAGAATTATTCAGCAAGGACACATTTGGTCAAAAAAATCTTTCATAACATTCAATGTTTTTGCTCTTTCAAATAAATCATGTTCTTTTGAACTTTCTATTCCAAGAATCCCCCCAAAAAATGAGTATCCTGGTTTCCACAAAAATATTAATAAGCACGACAAGATAAGAAATGTTTCTTGAGCAGCAAATCAGCATATTAAGACTGATTTCTGAAGGATCATGTGACACTTTGAAGACTGGAGTAATGATGCTGAAAATTCAGCTTTGTCATCATAAAAACATTGAAATTCAAAATACTTATTTTAAATTGTAGTAATATTTAACATCACTGTATTTTTCTGTATTTTTGTTCAAACAAATGCAGTTTTGGTGAGCACAAGAGATGCCTTTCAAAGACATTTGAAAAAATTTATATGGGTATATGAAACGATCACCACTGGTTTTTCAACTGAAGATCATGAGCTCAACCCCATCACCCTTGAGCTCAAAAACCCCACTCACCCTTTCCACATTGCCGTAGAGACAGAATATGTTGAAAACTCGGTCTGCATTGATCTTGGTGGGCTCAAGACCATACACCATTACCACAGGAGAGTCAGCATGAGCGCTGTAGTCCGGCGGAGCAGGTCCGTGTCCGTATTGTGCCCCACCATACCGGGGTCCGCCACGGCCACGTCCCATTGGGGGCCCCATGCGCCTGCCCTCGTAGTGAGGGGGTGGGGGAGGTGGTCCATAGGTGTCATCATAGTGGCTATAGCCACCCTGAGGACCACCTAGAAGAAAAATGAAATATACACCATAAGCACCTATAAAGCACCTTCAGTGCCTCAAGTCAAAGCATCTCTGATAATGTGTATTAGACTGACCATATTCAGGTGGATGATCCCCCAGCAGTGCTGGCTGCCTTTGCCGCTTGTTTGGGTTAGCATTGGGGTCTGAGAAAGAGAGACAGAACAACAATACAACATCTCAACTGCTATGAACATCAAGAGTGCAAACACAAATTAAAAGGAAAGGCTGTGCAGTTCTGGGAGTGACATGCAGTGAGCATTAGGTGCCAATACTACTAAGTGACTGCAATACTAAGCCATAATGGAGATTTTGAATGGCATATCAGGTCGATCAAAGAGAAATTCAGCTACATTTACATTATTGAAGAAAATATTTAATTCTCTCAGACCTCACAACCACACACACACCTTGTGAATTGTTCCAATTGCCATCTGCATCGGTATCTGCACAGACAGGTATACACAAATCAGTTTAAATTAAGTATTAAAATTATATACACAAATATAATTAAATAACCATACCTTCAAAATTAAATATACATTTGTGCATTACTCTTGGTACAGACTATAAAAACCACAGGTTCCAAGAGGTGTTCAAAAGCACAACATGTATTAATAAATTAGAGGACTCTTCCAGAAATAAGCGGTTTTAAAAAATAAGCACTTCAGGCAAGTAGCCGAGTTCTAGTTATGGTTACAACAGTTTGCCTGCCTGCCAGACCAAGACAAATGATCTTCTCCAGTAAATGACACCCAAACCACATCAATGTCATAATACAAGGTTTCACAGAAAAGGCTAATACAACAATACATAGTGATAAACACATTTACCTACATATTTTAGACAGGAATTTAAGTGAATACAGAAGAGTTGAATGTTTTGCTTAAATGTTATAAAATACTAAACTTTAGGTAGTGTTTTAAGGGTCCTTATATTTAAGTCAACATGAAACACTGTTGCAACCCATTTTACTTTCTTTATCTGACCTATTCTAATGTTTTCGTTATATATTTTACATGGAAACAAAATGTGCATGTGGAATAATGTGCACCAATAAATCTTGCTCGATAAAAGCCTAGAAAAGAGAATTAGAAGAGTAAATGGGAGTTGTTTTCATGTTGACTCAAGCTAGACTAATTAACAAACCTGCTGATTAATAAGGTGGTAGGTCTTTTGACTGAAATTTAAAAGTTGTGATAAAATAAAAATAAATTGTTTCTTCTGTATTGTGACATCCGAGTAAAACAGATTAACTAAAAGGAAAAAAAGGAGAGCAGGAATTGTTTCAATCTATCAGTTTTTGATTGGATGAAGGCAGATCTAAATAAGAGCTTGCAGTCAATCATAAGAAAAGGGCTGGATTTAGTGGACAGAATGATTGGAAAACATCACCATACACGTCACCAAAGAGAAGCCTGTCATTTTAACGGAAGACAGGATTTATGACATTTTGATTAAAACTTACATGATCAAAAACAAAACAAAAAAGCAATCAACATATGCACACATGAAGTGTTCTCAAGAGTAATACCATGCATTCAGAAAATAGAAAGTGAATTTTCATTTAATGTCAACTTAAAAAAAAAAAATAAAAAAAAAGTGACTGATCAATTAAACTAGAAGAATTCTACGTTTTCACTCCCACAGGAAATGTTACCTGCTAAAAATGAAAGACAACATTAAAAAAAAAGTCACTTATGCCACATCATCCAGACTGAAAGAGTCTGAAAGGAATTAAAAGAGAGCTGCATATATCCACTCGAGAGTGTTATTCAAGGGTCTTCACTTCATGCCAAAAGTGTGTAACACATCTTACCAACAAAGCTCCAGCTAATCCAGCCAGGACAAACAGTTTGAATGAGCAGTGTGCTATACACCCATTAAAACAAAAACAAAAAACAAATGCAGCAGGCACCATGGAAGTATGATGTTCTTTACCAGTCTCCCTACTCCTGATGATTTAGTTTTCATTCAGTTCCTTAGGACATTTCTCCTAGTCCGCTGCATGCGTTTTTGGTGCATTCCAGGCACATCGGTGCTTACCGTAGTAGTAGTAAAGGTGGATAGCAGACAGCAGACGGTGTTGAGTTTAGAAGAGTGCTGTCCGTTTCACGCCAGCAGTCAGACTAATCCACACCTGCGTCACACAGGGGGCGTAACACAGGGATCAGAACACGGTCAGCCGTGCCCAATGAATAAAACAGATTCAACACAGAGAGGAAGAGGAGAAATGAGAGATAGAAAGCACTTCAGTCCACAAAGAGACGGGGCTTAGGGAGGGAGAGCGGAGGATCTGACTGTGTGATCGGTGGGCAGCTGCGGTCCTTCCCATGTGTTACAGTGGTGTATTGTTGCTAGTGTCGCCCGTAGTGTCTTGTCTGGTGCGTTTCGCTATTTTTAGCAAGATGTGTTTGCGACAATCTCACGTTGATGTCAGAGCATGTGGCCTGTGAACATGCGGTTTCGGATGTGTCACGGTGTGTCGAAGTCGATGTCATCTCTGTTAGTTACGTATAGACAAATGTCTGCTCTTTGCTGGGTGAGTAGTGACGATCTCAACTTGTCGTGCTGCGCGCAACGAGACCACTGCCGCTGTGTTGGAGCAATCTTGACTTATGTCGACTCGCAGATCTCTGCATAAATCTCAGACAATCTGTTTGTTGGTGTGCTGTCATGGCAATGTCAGTTTGGCCGTCTCTGACCATGGCGCTTGTGTTGTAGCAATCCTGATCTGGTGTGTTGTCACGGTTATGTCAGCTTTGCATGTTCGCATGATGTTCTCAGGAAAGAGGAAAGAAGCGAGAGCAAAAGTAGCCCAAACACCCAAGAAACATGACGACATTGGGCAGGGAATGAGAAGCAAATATCTGTGTAATTCTTCTCTGTTGTTCTGTGTATCTGTACCACTTTGCTTCATGTGTTTGCTGCTCGATCAGTCGATGTTGATGTGCGAAGGTCTTCTGTGATTGGCTGTAATGTATTATCCAAAGAGATTAGACCCATTCCCCTAAATGTGTCATTAAGATGTCCGCCACCTTTGTAGAGAATGGAGATGTTAGCAGAGTAGAAGGATATCTTGAGCGGTTTTTTTTTTTAATCCGTGTGACTTCGATACGAGTGAAATTGCCATCTTTGAAGCATTTAAAGTTGTTGTGAGTTCCGTTTCACGGTTCCATGTGGCCTGTTGAATTGCTGCGAGTGTGTCTTGCAGAGAAACTTAAGTAGATGGAAATGTTTTGTTGGATGTAAAATGTGTTCAGTGGCTAGTTCAAGCACAGGAGCTTAATGTATCTCAACTCAGGAGTAAAAAAGCTCAGCAGTTTTACCCTGAGAGACCTGATACATAGACAATTTGCATAAGGAGAACACTGAATATGAACCACATTTGGGAGTTCTAAAAATCACAATGTTTAAAGACTTGCATGTTCAAATGTGAATTTGATCCTACAAAGCAGAACATTTACATAAACTCTGACTAAAGGAAAAAAAAAAAAAAGCATTCTGAATGCAAAAACTACATTAGAACAGTGAATCTGGGTAACATTGGTTCCTGAGTGATCCATTACATTTTGCCTGGACCATTGTGAATCTTTGCGTTCATAAATCTACCTGTCGCTTACATCAAGCCTGGCTCTACAACCATGTTCAGGCAAGTATTTGCCCTATTGCTGGGGTGTCCAATCCTGCTCATGGAGGGCATACATCCTGCAGAGGTCTAACTTCAATAAGCCCCGACATACCCACCAGGAAATTTCTAGTGATCCTAAAGGTCAGCTAGTACAGTGTTAAACTGGGATTGGAGCTAAACTTTGCAGTTTAGCTCCAATTTTCCACACCCTGCCCTATTGCAATGCAAAAAATCTAATCTCCATCATGTAACAAACTAGATGCAGTGTCATGCTTAGTGAGTACAGGTGAAAGAGTGCCTGCTCCTAAGGATTTGTGTGTATATGAGAAACACTTGTGCTTTAACATGAAACAGGTGACATGCGCAACAGACGAGTGTATGTCAATATGAGTTAAGGAGGATGTGCGCTTCTGCCATCAATATAATAATCAGGCCCACTCAAGTGCATGTCTTTGGTTTAAATTTTTTTTTTTTTAAAGGCGCGTGTTCTTTTTGCGTATGTGCAAGATTGCGTGTCCATGTAAGAACGTCTATATGCAACTACAACTGTGTAAATATTTGTATTATAATCCAAACAGAAGGAACGCAAGAATAAAGCAGAATCACTGAAGTGACATCCTTGGGAAAAGATCTACTTTAAAAACTTTCCAGGATGTCACTTTAGGTGGCTTGTCCACACACCCATCCCCATAAACCATAAGAAGCACAGACAGAGTGCATGAGCTGTACTGTACCTTGGCCACTCGGATTGGGGTTGGTGTAGTCCCAAGTATCCTGATCGTTTTTGAAGACGTTGAGACGGGTTGGCTATACAATAAAAAGTGAGTTTTCATTAGTAATCAGGGTAATATGTAGTCACAACCATTTCAAATGTACCAATGTCATCAACATTTGTGTCATTTGACTTGAATTAGTATTTTAAAGACTGTTTTAAGATTATATTGACTTACGTGAATTTTACAGGTCTAGAACTCATTTAAAACAAAAATTAAAATCATTTTAAGCCATGTTGAGGCTCCCTCAGAAGCCTCCCAGCTGAGCACCAGTGGTGTACTTTTTAATGAAGAAATTGATTGCATAAACTACTTAGACTAGTCTTAAAAGTTAGTCTTTTTTTTTTATCTGCAAGTGTGGTCATATTTTTTAAAGATCTAATTTGAAGACTGATTATGACTTGGCTAACTGATAGTTAATCAGTTCTTAAGACAGTCTTAACATTACAACCGTTTATGCAACTGACCCCAGGCCTGCAGAGGGCACTGTACAGAACAAGAGGTATCATACATGTAATATTTTGGGGTACTAACCTTGGCATACTCAATTTTAAGGGTGCAGCAGCCCGAGTAGATGTCAGCTCCGTTGAGAGATGCTTTGGCTCTCTGTGCACTCTGGACCGAGTCAAATGTGACCAAAAGTCAAGGAGAACAATATTTCGATTGTAAACATGCAGTGTAAACCACACATTGACAGGGCTTAAGCTTTGTTCTTGTGATAAGCCCCATGCACTGTGCAGAAATCATTAAACTACATTAGAGAAGATTTTGTTCAAGGATATTCGACCATGGCTTGAACTCCATTTTTCCTGAAGATCACAATCCTTTGCACAGGTCCGCAGTTATTACAAATGGTGTAGAGAACATCCTACAGACAAGAAATTATATTGTATAAACAGAAAGAGGGATGAGAATAAGCTTTAATGCAATAGTAGACAGCTAGTATGCAACAGAGTCTACTCAGCTACACCACGCTGGGTGTTATCAAAACAACTTACCGTGGTAATGGGATAGATGGGGTTCATGATGGTAAGGAGCAGTACACTGTTAACGCTCCGTGTATCATCAGAGTTGCTGGGCCGAGAGATTTTCTGACTGGTAGAGTAATTGATGTAAGATGGCCGGCCAGCGATGTAGATTTGACTATTGTTAGCATACGTCACTGCGTTACAGGAGCCGTTCATGTCCTCAAACTCCACCAGTGCCTGACGCTTCTTTGGCATTAACACAACATAACTGAAAAACAGATGCATATACACAGACTCAAAATAACAACTTTGAATTTCTCAAATAATTCTCCAGAAATAGTGCAAAATGCAAACCAATAAACAGCAAATTGATAACTTCTTATGAAAATTTACAAACGTACACTTTAATAGCAGAGAAGACATTACTTCTGTTGCACTTTTATTTAATATATTTACAATCAACTATTAAATTAGTTTGTGTTTCAAACAGTGGTTCTCAACTGGGGGGCTTAGCTTCCAACTTCCAAGGAGGCCAAAGGATGACTTAAAGTTATTTCATTACATTTTTAAAAATTAAAACAATTAAAATGATTTTAAAAAAGCACAAATTCTAATCAGAATCAACTTCTTGAATCGTATAGAATCACAATAAGAATCATGTTGAATTAAATTACCAACACTTGGTTAATAAAAAAATATATATTTGAAAACGAGCAGTGTTGTCCAGAAATACTGGAGGTAATACTGAATATTGTGTTGGGCAACAGGAAGACTTTGAGTCAAAAAAGTAGAGTGCCCTTAGTTTAAAGGAACTTTTGTTACCACTGTTCTAAATTAACCCCAAACACATCTTTTTAACTTATTCGTATAACTCACTGTCACCAAAGAATGGACTCAAATGAGCACCACAAGGATTGAGGATGCCATTTGGCACAAAGACGATTCCTTTCCACGATGCGTGTTACCTTACGGTGCCAAACTCCTGTAGCGCCTCCACCAGGTCAGCCTCGGTAATGCCGTCAATAAGCCCCCTTATATGCACCACAAGCGAGGGCAGGGTCTTGTGCGGGTCGTCATAACCCTCCTGAACATACAAAGGGAGGAGTGAAAGGTTAAATCAAACAATAATGTAAAACCAGAATCCTTGTGAATGCTTAAAGCAAATATATATATATAAATAAATATATTTGTTTCACTACATTGGCCAAAACGATGCAAAATTCTGTATACTTGAGTAAAGGTTCAGATTAGCAAAATGGACCTAATCAACATCAGATTCAGAGTAAAGATACGAAGATGAGACTCGTCTAAGCCAAGATAACAGTTTCGCACGAAAACTGATCAATTCTCGTTCTTTCTAGTTATCTCGAGCACTTTACTCCATTTTCCGTTTAATTAAATGAGTAAAAGTCTGTAACATACAGTATGAACAGTTTATTATAGTCTGAGCTGACTGACCAGAACAATGAATGAGCACTGAGTAAAGCACTGCTAGCCGAGCCACAGGTACCAGTTAGATGTAAGTTATTAGATGCTGTGAATTATATATCTCATCTTATAAGTAGTAATAATCATATTCTCCGTAATAGCATAATTATTTCTCACAAACTAACGTTAAACAGACGAACTAGCGTCGGCTACAAGCTAGCTTTATAGCATCACGTATTGAATGAAGAAAAACCGCGTTTCATGAGGGAAAATGAAAGTCTAGAGCCACAGCATGGAGAATGCAATAAACTGAATAAAATAAAAGTACCGTGGCCATTCCGTCGCTGTCTGTTTTCTGTCTTTTTGTTGCTCTGCCTCCGTCGCCGTAATAATGGCCTGCCGCAGCAGCCATGTTGTCTCAAATCAAATGAGATGTTCTATGGAACACACTTCTGCTGCAGCTACGGCAACCCGCAGGTCAGCAGGGGAACGCGAGAGGAAAAGGAATCTTGGGAATGGAACTTGTGGAATGGTGTGTTCAAATCATGTCGGATAGATCGTATTTACGAGTTGAACGCACATGATCGCCACCACAAAGTCGTTATTACGAGTGGGAAACTCGAAATTTTCTTTAAACCCCGAGTTTCCGAGTTGGGGGCGTGTCAATGAGAACCATGGTGGAGTCGATGGATGCAACGTCTGTAGTTGACGGTAAATTTTTGTTTAAATTGATAATTTTTATGAAGTTTTTATGCGATACAGATTAAA
>NW_015635045.1:710446-710900 GCF_001515625.1 Sinocyclocheilus rhinocerous | reverse complement strand
GTGGCAGCTGCCACGAACTCTGGCAGCTGCCTTTGACTCCTGGCAAGAACTATGGCAACTGATACAAAATGTATAATAATAATAATAATAATACAAATGTGAGACCTTTGCATCATCATTTTTTTAAAAAAAACATCCCCGCACGCCACTGAGAACAGTGTAGTTTTACCGAGCAAACAGCAGAAACGGCGAGAAAGACCGTGGCAGCTGCCGTGGCGCTGCGACCTGCCGCTGCCAGAGAGAGCGCCAGTCCCTGTTGTCATTTTCTATAAGCAGAGTTAACAGACCCTATTGTATTTTCTTGTAATTTATTAAAAGATGGTCAGCTCGACTCACTCTCCTCACTGGAGAAATGAAATCTGATCCGATTCTGTGATGCAACTGTCGTTCGGCACGCTACATTGAGCAGCCGCGTTCAGTTTTTAATTGTAGTGTCTGTTCTTTTACTGAACTA
>NW_015635045.1:662376-710118 GCF_001515625.1 Sinocyclocheilus rhinocerous | reverse complement strand
TTAAAAAAAAAAAAAAAACCGGGTTACAACACCTATTGAGCAGTCTAGCTATACGCGATTTTACGGCATCGTAGTAGCGTTCGAATGCGTCTGGTCCGCCAAATGCCGTTTTGGCTGTCAGTTTTACTACTGGTTTATAATAGTAGTGAAACCTGAATATGTAATGGTATTTTTCTCTAGACTGAGCCAACATGTAGGTAGTGTTAACAAGGAGAGGAACTCAAAAATCCGTTTGGTTTTAAATGTCTCCATACATTTCTCCTCGTGTTTTCTTAAAAAAATGGTTTTGATATAACTGATGTTACAAACGAAAGAATATACAAAATATTTGGTTTCCCTCCACCTATAAAATTTAATTAGCCTGTTTCAGTGTGCCTAGAATACAATAGAATGGATTTTCCCCATAACAATGTAATTCTACATAATTGGTTTTTGGTGGACAATTTGATATGATCTGCTGTTTTGATTCAAGAGTGGAGTCAAATCAAAACACTAGTTAACACCTTTATGTTTGAGCCCTCAGGAAAAATTATACTTAAAACACATCAAACCTGGGAAAAGTAAGCCAAGCAAACCAACCATATATGACTAAACGCTGTATACAAAACAAGCAACAATAGTAAAAAATTATGGGTGGGTGATATGACCAAAATCTTATCAAATACCCACGTCACAATAATGATTGCGGCTGTATGAACTATATAATTATTTCACTGAAAATATGGCTATATTCCCAAAAAGTTGATTAAATTTTACAACTCTGCAAAAAAAAAAAAAATTATATATATAAATAAAAATAAGCAAACTACAAATCAGTACAAACTCTTAGTATATTGGAAGTATATTATAGTATATGAAATTTCAACTGGTTGTAAATTCCACCATTTAAACTAGTATAACCCTACCCCTTAAAATAAAAATAAAAACTCAGGTCAGTAAAAATTTAGCACGGAAACAGTTGGGTTTGTAAAGCTTTACTTTATTAAAAAGATCATTGCAATTTTCAAAGCAAAAAAAAAAAAAACTCTACAAGTAAACAAATCACAACGTACTCTTCAGCTCATATAATACACTGACTAAATCACAACATAGCTCATTCACCACCTTACCCACAAATCACTGACCACAGGACACTGGCTCAACACTGAAATTAAAACAATGGAGCTCTTAAAAAAAAAAAGTTTACAATCTGAAGGAGGGGGGAGGAGAAAACAAAAGGGGGACACGTAAAAGGGAAGGGGGGAAAAAAAAAATCATATGATGATAGTGATGCTTTTACAAGGAGCTTTCATTAACGTGGGGAAGGAGAAGAAAAGAAATAGCTTTGTAGCTACAGTAGAACCAGTATTGAAATCATGGAGATAAAATGTATTTCAGCCCTGAGGCAAAGGTGGGGAATGGGGGAGAAGCATCAGTATTCAGATCAGTCAGCATTCGGTGTTGGACTTCTCCTTGGGCTGGCAGACCTGGAATGACTAAGACAAAACAAAGTGTCAGAATCTGCTCATTTTCTACAAGAACAAAATAACTGAAATGTGCCATCGTGTAAATTTGCATTCACCTGTCTTTCTTGTGACTGACCGAACGAGACCGAGACCTGGACACACTACGATCTCTCTGTCTAGAACCAGATCGTGAACGGGAGCGACTACAAATACAAAAACAAACAATTTAAACTGAGAAAGCACGTACAACACTAATATATTTTACTTCACACACGCAAAACTGAAATAAATTAGCATGAGTAAATCAAGTACCCGTCTCTACCGACAGGCGTTCTGGATCTGGACCTTCGGACAGGGCTTTTTGACCTGCGTACAGGTGAACGTGAACGCCGCACAGGGGTTCTGGATCTAGAGCGGGCCGGAGAGCCTGACCTAGAACGCAAAGGTGAAGTTTAAAAAAAAAATAAAAACAATAGCCCAGACAATTTAGAAAGGCAAGGGGTCCTACAGAAAGATTGCAGCAAGTAGACATACTGCAATTAGAACTGGTAAAAACAGGACTGTGGCCTGATAACACAACTTACCTGCTTCTGCGTTTTGAGTATGAAGGTGAACGGTACCTCCTATAATTTTTTTTTTTTAAAAAGTCACAAAATCAGATTGATGCATCTAGACTGTAAATCTGTCCAAACACAGCTGAAGCAGTGAGAGGACTTGCCTTTCATTGCTGCGGCTACGAGAGCGGTAGCGTCGGCCACGAGATCTGGACCGAGAGCGAGATGCTGACCTTAAAACAAACAAAAACAAAATGAAAGATTAGCAATAAAACAGTGTCAGGTTCCAATGCAATAAAAATAAAAAAAGTTGGCTAAGTACCTGCTGCGTCGACTACGCCGCTTGCTGAAACGATAACAGTCGTAGGCATAATGACCACTCTCCCCACACTGGTAACAGCGGTCGTTGGGGTCAAATTGTCTGCGACTGGGACGGCCATAACGAGACTTTCTGGACATACCATTAGACAGCTCAACTCTCACGCGGGATCCACAAAGCACCCTAGGATATTACAGATCAGAAGGTTATTTGTTTCTCTATGCCAAACAAAGATGCACTCAATATGTGTGTCCCAGCTGTTGACAATTCCCCCATGACATCCTTGTTTTTTTGTTTTTTTTTCAGGAGCTACACACTTTACCTAGATGCAGGCTAACGTCAGATAAACTAAGAAAAACAACTGAACAAACTAACAACAATTAATCTGCATCCAGGATAATACCAAATAAGTTGGGGCCTTTGTGAGCGGAAAAAGAACAGTGATAAACCGCCGACACTCACCCCTGCGGGTCTGAGCTCCCTGAAGCGGTCAGGGGGTTAAATGTGCTGCAGTAGCATCATGGCAAATGTAGGCAGGTAGAACTCAAGTTGACTCACTTTCCATCCATCCCCTTTACAGCATCCTCTGCATCCCTGGCATCCTCATACTCTACGAAGGCGAAACCTGGAGGGTTCCGGGCAACCCACACGCTCCGCAATGGTCCATAGTAACTGAAGGCTCGTTCAAGCTCACCTTTGGCTGCACCATTGCCAAGGTCACCGACATAGACCTTACAGTCAGCGGCGCGAGAGGAACTACGAGATGAGTAAGACATCTTGCACCTGTAGTGTGGACAATGGTTAAGAAATTAATTGGTACTAATTTGTAACCTTCAGTAAAAAAAATTTTTTGTTAAAACTTAATTTTAAACCTGCTACTATATAGTACAAGATAACCGATTCCACAAATTAATTAACACTCAAATCAATGCACATTTTCCAAAACACACAAAAAACAAAGTCTTAGAAATCCATTAAACCAGGGGGTTAAGGACCACTGGGGGTTTCTAAAGGTTAGTGGAAAAGCTATAAAAACTTGTTTTCTAAATCTAAAAATCTAACTCACAACCGGCCAAAGGGACAATCCACCAAAACGGAAAATGGTCATTTTACTCAATTTACTCACCCTCACACAAATTCAAATCTGTAGGACTGTCTACAACAAACAAATGATAATCTTTAGAAAAAAATTTTTTTTTGTCTATACAATGAAACTCCACGGTCACCAAAACTAGTTAGCAACGTTCTTCAAAATACCGGTATATCTTGTGTTCTGCAAAAAAAAGTCATACAGGTTTGGAAAAAGCACGGGGGTGAGTAAATGACAGCTTTTCTTTTTGGGTGAAATTTAGGCATTATATAACGCAATGAAGTTACGGTGTACCCAAGATTACTGTAAAGTCCCTGGTTCTGTTAGGGTTAAACAGCCCTGCCGTAATGCAGAGTTCCCCATAATATAAATAATACAGTGTCTTGTGTATATCACTGATCGAGCAGCGCGAATGAAAGCACGTTGGTCGAGTATGTAACGTTAGTACAACCCTGCATGTGTTAAAAACATTTCGCAAATCGCGGTCAGCTGTTCCCTTATCACGTGCAAGCTTCCAAATAGGTCAAAAGTGAAAATACGAGATCTTGCAGACCATTGCTATAAAGAGTAAACGTATTTCTTCAAGCATTGTTTTAGTTTCGCTTTCCTTTGTAACACCAGTCGCTTCACCTGCCGAAATGCGGCCACGATGGACTGTTCAATCATGTTTATCAAAACAAACAACAAAGTTAACAAGACTCGAACAACCAAATTCACACCAGACAATAGGACAAGGGCTTATAAGCATGATATGGTTGAGAACGTAGCAAGTGGGTTGATTGTTAGCCAATAAACAAGATTAACGCCATTAATAAGTGCGCCAAAATCGCAGGCCGCTCTTTGTTTGGCACGTTTTTGAATCAAACCATACACCTACCGAAGCGCAAAGATCCATCTACTGGCGCAACCAGTAAAACCCCGAGCTTTCGTATAAGGTTTATAAACACATGCGAAGAGAGAGGGCTTTGGATAATACACAATAAACAACACCGTCGGCTGCACGCGGACTTACTGTGTGACTCGATGTCCTCGGTTCCGTGTGAGGGCGCGTGGACGTCTTCTTCTTCCGGTTGATTAAAGATGCTTCAACCAAACCCTGGCCGGCAGGAGAAACGGCGAATAAATACAAGCAGATACAGACCTGACCATCGCTACTACCTCTATCCGACTAAAAACCGACGCACGTAAATCAAAATAAAGCACTCACCTATTATCTTATCTCATGCTCCTCACGCTCTTGGCCCGGAAGCATCACCCGTCACCAGCTGATCGAGCGGGGCCTGTCGACTTCTCTCACTTCCAAGAAGGGGCGGGGTCTTTAAAGCTTGAACGTGATTGGCTCTCGCTGATGTAACTCAAACTAAAGGCGCGTTTTCCTACTGGTTTGTAGTGGCGGGTTTTTCATTCATTCTAGTAGTTCGCATATTTTGAATCAGTTCACTAAAAAGATTCGTTCATTGATATAAAAAAGGCATTTTTTTGGTCTCACTCATAAATAACAGTAAAAACATCTATATTGTCAACCGCCGGAGTGTTGCTATTACGTCCGCATTATTATGTGTAATTAGTAGTAATTTTACAACGTTAATAATTCACATTCATAATTCTTAAATCCCCCTCTGGAAAATGAACTAAAGCATTTGCGCACCTCGAAAATTCTACAAAGTGTATATTGTTGCTGTGTACTGTAAAAAATAGGAGGATAAACGCTCATAAAAAGAATAGACTAGTAAAGGAAATTATAAGTAAACAATTCAAGGAATGGCCTTTGGAAATGTGGTACTGATTATGCCAAAATGGTTGCAACTGTAATTTCATTTTTAATTTCTAAATACAACATGTTCCAATCAGAATACCAAAGCACAATAAGAACAAACACTTAAATTTATTAATTTTTTACTTACATTTGATTTTACTTTTAAATGCTGAAATAATAGATTTGAGTGAACTGATGAAGTGACAGCCTACAAGACTCATTACTATTTGAGTAAATATATTAATGTGAATTATGATAATGATAATCACATACATTCTTTCTTTGATCAACTTGTCATGGTAGGTCCCATAATGTCTGACATCCTTAAGTAAGACTGGAAAAAGAAGCTCAGTTTCACTTGTCAAAGAGTTTTTGAGCCATAAGTGCCTTTTCTCTCAGAGAGAGGCCTAGCATCTCTTCAAGGAATTACTGGTCATGAGTCAGCATATAAAAATACATCACAGTCCTGTCAAAAAAGTGCTACATCTTGCAGTGTGTTAAAAGTCCTCCATGCCACTGAGGGTCTGGTGATGTCAAAAGTTCATAATACCTCTAATGTGCTTTGAAACCAAAGGTGACCAACAGTTAAAGACATCCCTCACAGCAGTGCAGTCATACAATCTTGCTCTATCCCACTCATTCTTTCATTTCATGTACATTTGTTTATACAGAATGTGATCTACTTTATGTACATATTACCATGGAATATACAGTGCACTGTGCATTTCTCTCATAGCTCATTTCATGTGAATGCCATTAGTGTAAGTTTGAGTCTGGTTGTTTTGTCTTTCTCTCTCTCCTCAGAAGCCGGTGATGTGACAGTAGGCCTCTAGGCTGGAGAATGTGATGTAGAGAAGCCACAAACCGAGGAACAATAGTGAAGTCGGAACCTTCAGCGTTTTGGGTCCGCCCAGCTCTCTGCCCACCGATGGCCGCCGCCGTAGCATCAGCACACCGATGTTAATGAAGGCAAAGATGGTGAAGAGTGTGACAGAGAATGCAAGAGAGCCGGGCTCTACGTGAAACACCTGACCTTTGACCTCCCAGTAAACAGCTGAAATGGTCCAGGCCACGGCAATCCCCAGGAAAACATTAACCGCATTGCTACCGGTCACGTTTCCAACCGAAGCGTCTGCATACTGATCCTGTTTAGCAGCGACCTTACTTGCGAATGTATCTAAGAGAGGAAAGGGAGATGATAGTTGGTTGCCTGTGTTTCACATTATCAGACACACAAGATATGTTACAGATTTACCTGGTATGGAGGTTCCTAAGGCAACAAACACTACAGCAGTGACTGTGTCACGGAGACCCACTGTGCAGCCGAAATGAGATGCCAAATCTCCAATGATGGCGGTTAGCAGCCCAATGACCAGAATGGACACAATAAAGCAGGCCCAGCCATTCCAGTATTCTGTGGGTGGAACGAACGCAAACAGAATCTTCCAGAACACCGTAACTGCGTGCATGAAATAATCACAGCACGATGGTTGCTGAGGCTCCCCTCCTTCTTCATCACCTTCTCCTGAAAAGAATGAGAGAAAAAGAGAAAGGTATAAATAAAACATGACCATCACCTGAAATAATCTCTTATGAGTTTTTATGGGCACAAACACAGCATAAATGTGACCCTGGACCACAAAAACACAAAATTCGAAATTGAGATTTATACATCATCTAAAAGCTGAATAAATAAGCTTTCAATGGATGTATGGTTTGTTAGGATAGGACAATATTTGGCCGAGATACAACTATTTGAACATCTGAGGGAACATCTGGAATACTGAGAAAATCGCCTTTAAAGTTATCCAAATGAAGTTCTTAGCAATGGATATTACTAATCAAAAATGAAGTTTTTATATATTTACAGTAGGAAATTTACAAAATATCTTCATGGAACATGATTTTTATTTAATATCCTAATGATTTTTGGCATAAACGAGAAATCGATAATTTTGACCCATACAATGTTTTTTTGGCTATTGCTAAAAATATACCCAAGCGACTT
The DNA here is from genome assembly GCF_001515625.1 of Sinocyclocheilus rhinocerous. Classification (NCBI taxonomy): domain Eukaryota; kingdom Metazoa; phylum Chordata; class Actinopteri; order Cypriniformes; family Cyprinidae; genus Sinocyclocheilus; species Sinocyclocheilus rhinocerous. The sequence goes on along the minus strand of NW_015635045.1, from coordinate 702,946 downwards.
AAGACTGGTTTTGTGGTCCAGGGTCACAAATCATTTCACATATGTAGAAACACGCATAGACACCGAAATGATTTGATTCTACCTGCACTGACTGTTACCGCCTCGATGAACTGTTCTCTCCAGGAGTGTGTGCCAATTACTTCAGCAAGATTAGTGTCATTCAATAGGCGGTCTACTGTATTCTAAACACATATGCACACCATAGTAAAGCTCAGTGATTGAGAAATATATCCATTAAACAGCAATCAATCAGACTAAGCAATTGCTCTGGCACACTTTTTTAATGCCTCTTTGTAATATTGACAGTATTCTTGAATAATGTGCACTACAGAACTGTTCATGCTCAGTTCTTGTTCAGTCAAATCAACATTTTGTTTAATTGAAAAATCATCAGGGTACTGTAGGCTGTGTATTAAGCCTAAGTTTTAAAGCTTTCAATTAATAAACACAAATTAAAACAGAAAGACCTGTGATGAAGAAATGAGATTTAATTGCAATCTTCTATAATCTTCATGCATTTAGGTGTGATTCAGTCAGACAGTGTTTAAAGGCTGAAGTTTAGGGCAATCCCAACACACACTTCACACTGAGGCAAGTGGTCTACTACCGCATCTAAGACTCCATTAGGGGCCATTCCCTGTCGGACCTATGAGAGGGAAGGAATCACACCTTATACGACTTCTGCCTGCATGAGACAGACTAAATTGGGCACTCAGTTAATGTGTATGTTACAGAAGCCCTATAAGGCCATGGATTATTATTATTATTTATGTTTTTTTTTTTTTCGTGATCACTACTTAAAGGGGTCATATGATGCTGCTAAAAAGAACATTATTTTGTGTATTTGGTGTAATGATTGTAACACTCCAAAGAGAAAGGAAAAATTGAAATCGCATCATATGACCCCTTTAAGTTAATTGTGACCCTGTACCACAAAACCAGTCATAAGGGTCAATTTTTTTTAAAATTGAGATTTATACATCTGAAAAACATCTGAATAAATAAGCTTTCGATTGATTTATGGTTTGTTAGGATAGGACAATATTTGGCCGACACAATTTTCTTTTGTTCTTTACGTAACAAAAGTTGTTTTCGCATTATCATAACTTGTTGACTGTTGTTGATATTTCAACAAAACGTTTGCTTCACTTAATAATAAAGTCATTACAATAAATGAATCAATCACTGCTCATTTTTTTCAGAGACATGCTAAACATTTTACATGTGTAATTCACGTTTTTAAATGGTCTGACAACAGAGCATTCAACACCACAAGCGCAGGCAGAGTGCTTTCAGATGTATGCAGCAGGTAACTATTCTAAAATATTTTAGAGCTCCTTGGATTCAACCCACTATTTTTTCTTATTTATTTGAAATAAAATGATATTACATCGTTTGTTTGTGATTTTCATTAGTTCTGCTGGATAGGCTGACCATGTGACCATTACATGTACGACAGCTTCTGATCAAAACAGACTTCTAATCTGATGGCATTATTACTGCTTTATTTACTCTGAAACATAAGTAACTATGATATTTTTGTGTATATTATTATTTCATTTGGTTAATCTACAGTTAGTGCTGCTGTTGGATAACGGGTTGGACATCACGAGAAAACAACTTTTGTTATGTCGAGATTACAAGAAAATTAAGTTGTGATATGAGAAAACAAGAAAGAAAAATAATAATCCATGGCCTCCTAGGGCTTCCATAGTTTGCTCCTGTATGTATACATATGACGTGTGTACCTTGAAAACAATGCTTTCCTCTATAATAACCTCTAACTTGCGGTGTTCTCCCAGAATGGGCTTTCCTTTCTCTGCTATACGTCTAGCGTCCTCCAATTCTGGACCAGGGGTGGCTGGGGAAAATGAGAGGGAGAGGAAAGGATAAATATTTATATTAATAAACTGCATATACACTGCAAAAGAAATGTACAAGGTATTAGAGTCATCTTACCCTGATTCAAAAGCAGATCTATATGCAGCATGCAAGTAGAAAATGAATCAATGAATGAATTAATTAATCAGTTGAATAATGAATAAACTGTACACTATAGTTCAAAAGTTTAAACGTTTTTGAAAGAAGTCTTCTATGCTCATCTAGGCTGCATTTATTTGATCAAACAGTAAAAACAGTAATATTAACAGTAAAGTATTATAAAATATTACCACAATATATATATATATATATATATTATAAGTTTTTATTTATGTGTATTTATTCATTATGTACAGTGCTGCTTGAAAGTTTGTGAACCCTTTAGAATTTTCTATATTTCTGCATAAATATGACACAAAACATAATTAGATTTTCACACAAATCCTGAAAGTAGACAACGAGAATCCAACCAAACAAAGGAGACAAAAATATATACTTTGTCATTTATTTATCAGTACAGAACCACTTCAACTCTGTGATGTTGGTGGGTTTCCTCCTATGAACTGCTTGCTTCAGGTCCTTCCACATAATTTCAATTTGATTAAGGTCCGGAATTTGACTCCGTCATTCCAAAACATTAACTTTGTTCTTCTTTAACCATTCTTTGGTAGAACGACTTGTGTGCTTGGGGTCGTTGTCTTGCTTCATGACCCACTTTCTCTTATTCAGTTCTCGGACAGATGTCCTGACATTTTCCTTCAGAATTTGCTGGTATAATTCAGAATTAATTGTTCCATCAATGATGGCAAGCCGTCCTGGACCAGATGCAGCAAAACAGGCCCAAACCATGATACTACCACCACCATTTTTCACAGATGGGATAAGGTTCTTATTCTGGAATGCAGTGTTTTCTTTCTCCAACATAACGCTGCTAATTTAAACCAAAATGTTCTATTTTGGTCTCATCCATCCACAAAATATTTCTCCAGTATTCCTCTGGCTTGTCCACATGATCCTTAGCAAACTGCAGATGGGCAGCAATGTTCTTTTTGGAGAGCAGTGGCTTTCTTCTTGCGACTCTGCCATGGACACCATGGTTGTTCAGTGTTCTCCTGATGATGGGCTCATAAACATTAACATTAGCCAATGTGAGAAAGGCCTTTAGTTGCTTAGAAGTTAGCCTGCAGTACTTTGAAACCTAGTGGACTTTTACACATCTTGCTTTTAGAGTGTTCTTTGTTGGTGGACCACTCCTGGGGAGGGTAACAGTGGTCTTGAATTTCCTCCATTTGTACACAATCTGTCTGACCGTGGATTGGTGGAGTCCAAACTCTTTAGAGATGGCTTTGAAAGCTTTTCTAGCCTGATGAACAGCATCAACTCTTTTTCTGAGGTCCTCCGAGATCTCATTTGTTTGTGCCATGATACACTTCCACAAACATGACCAAACTTTGATAGATCCCTGTTCTTTAAATAAAACAGGGCACGCACTGACACCTGATAGTAATTTCACTGATTGAAAACAACTCTGAAAAACAGATGGACTCTAATTTCAACTTTAAATGAACTGCCAATCCTAGAGATTCACATACTTTTGCCACTCACAGATATGTAATATTGGATCATTTTCCTGAATAAATAAATTACAAAGTATATATTTTCATTTCATTTGTTTGATTGGGTTGTCTTTGTCAACTTTAAGGACTTGCATGAAAATCTGATGATTTTTTGGGTTATATTTATGCAGAAATAGAAAATTCTAAAGGGTTCACAAACTTTCAAGTGGCACTGTATATGTGTATTTATTCCTATAACCTGTATGTACTGTATCTATCTATCTATCTATCTATCTATCTGCACTTATCTACAACAGTGCTTGGTCAATCGTTGGGTTAATGAAAGAGATTCCAAGTAGCTGATTAGCTCACTAATGAACCTGGTGTTAATTCTCTCTTTAGCATTCACTTTTATTCTGACACATGAGCTCATATTACACACACACACAAACGTGAGGCTGAAGTGTGTGTGTAGGTGAGTTGGATCTTGTTACTGTGTGTGACGCATGTCTAGTTTGTCCCCCTGTTGTGCTGTTGTTATTGATCTGAAACTGGACACTGGTCATAGAAATGTGTGTGTGTTTGTGTGAGAGAGAGGTGAGTAGGAGGCTATTGGAATCTCAATAGCCTTAACAAATGAAAATATACACAAACATTCATAGAAATCTCCCTCACAGAGAAAAATTTAAATACTATAACAGATTCAGGGATGATTAAAAAGGATAGTAACACACACACAGACCTGAGATCCCTCTCTTGAGCCATTTGGGTTCTTCAAGGACAATGTAGAAATGTTCTCGCTTCTCATATTCCTGCATGTTAATGATGCGCACCTGTAGTGTCTTACTGTGGACACACACACACAAAGAGCAATGGACAAATAATAATTTCCTCTTGGTTTTACCTCTGAAATATTAAAGGAGACCTCAGCATTTAAATCACATCAGAGTTAGGCCTGCATGAATACTTTAACACACAATGCATTAATAATTAACCCACACACAGACGAACTCAGATGAGCGTTCAGTTGTGTACATGCTCTATTCTCCACAAACCACTGCTGAACTGAGCATTTAAGATGTATGTCATTTGTTTTGATATGATTTTGGTCGTTGTTTGTCATGTGCTCTCTGAAGCGTCACTGTACACTTGACAGCACAGATTTCACCTCATCAGATTTCACATTCACATACTAAATTAATAAATAAAACCTACTAAATAAAATCCTGTCAAAAGTGGATTCTAAGTTCTAACCATCTAAAATTCCTGTCAAAAGTGCAGGAAATATTAATGTTAATTTGTGCCAAATTGTTCATCAAAATACTTGTTCTTTTAAATTACAAGATATCATTTATAATATAAAAGTGTTACTATAAATATCTCCAAATGAATAACTTAAGAAGACAGAGACAGGTGAAATTACCTTGTGTCAGTATAACCTTTCAGCCCAGGATAAGTCCTGGGTTAAAACTGATTTTTAACTTAAAAAAAAACAAACAAAAAAAAACATATGCTGCTCAGAAGCCATTATTAGCTTATTGAGACTGACAGTAACTTTGACGCCTGAGTTAGGATCCATCAGAAGACGCATCAAACAGTCCAAAGTTCAAAACCACAGCAGTCCACACAGAAGACTACAGATCATCTTAGAAACGATGTGGTACACAAACATGTTGGGGTCTGAAGGTATCAGGCAGGGATTAGAGGAAAACAGCATTAAAGGTGACAAAAATAGGCGTATGCAACTGATAGCTTATTACTACTGTAGTACTGGGGTAGTAGAGACCTCTAGTGGTGCAAATGAAAAGTGATAGCATAGTGACAAATAATGTTTGTATGCTGAGAGATGGCTATGTATTATGAGGTTTAATATTAGTGTATTACAAAATAACAGCTCAGAATAGTATTTCAGAGTATTGCATTTTTAACTAAAGTCTTTCATAATGCTTACTGTGCATTTGAAAAATGTTATATCATAGATTCTAAAACCTGACATATATATGAACTGACATACACTACCGTTCAAAAGTCAGTATGATTTTTTTTTTGAAAGAAATGTATGTTATTCAGCAAGGATGCATAAACTTTTTTTTAAAAAGTGACGGTAAAGACTTTTAAATTGAAATTTCTGTTTCAATTAAATGCTGTTCTTTAGAAAAACATGCATCATGGTTTCCACAAAAATATTATGCATCAAACTGTTGCAACATTGATAACAATAAAAATGAATGTTTCTTACACACCAAATCAGTTATGTAGTAATAGCTGCTAAAAATTTTGCATCACAGTAATACATTTCAAAAATAGAAAACAGTAATTGTAAATGGACTTACAGTAATACTGTGAAATATTACAAATACATGCAGTCTTGGTGAGCACGACTTACTTTTAAAAACAAGAAATATGTACACAAAACCTTTTGAATGTTAGTGTATGTTAATTTATAATACCTTATAACACATCATAAATGCACTGCATATGCTAGTTGTCACGGAAACACCTGCCTCACCAGCCGAATCAGCCTCCTACACCCGCTCACAATCACCTGATTACTGATCACGGACACCTGCACCCACTTACCACACCACTCAAATACTCACTCACCTCATTCATTCACCGACTGGTCGCAAGGTTGCAAGCTTCTCTGTCTTGGTTCCTCACACTCCGCTCTACCTGTTCTCCTCGGAATCCTCAACTCTCGGCCGGTGTGCCGACCCAGATAAGACTGTGTTTTGCTTCCCTCACTGCCTATGTTGAACTCTTTTTATTTGGAAGCCTCTCCTAAGTTCCTGTTATTAAACCCTTGAATTACGTTAACCTGCCTTTCTGCCTCTTTGTCCTGGGTGTGACACTAGTAAAGTATATTAATGGGTTGTAACAATGGCCCATAATTAAAGGTTTCAAGTGGTACTGTCAGACTGCTTATTGAGATACTTACCAAAATACTCCACAAGCCATTTAACACACATGCACTCATGCATTAAAGAGTATATACACTACATTTTTTGCATTTATATAATTACCTAATTTTTACATAAATTCAGATTTGTGTGTATCTGAAAAGTAAAGAGAATATGCTCCTATTTTGTGTGTAAAGGTAAAATTTGAATTGAAAACTTTAGTGTGAACTTTTACCTAGTCTGCTCATTGGTAAACTCTAGCTCTCCTTGTGTGTGCTCATAGTCAACACCATGTCGCGCAGAACCGTCCTCTGTGTGATATGGAATCATGACAGTCCCACGCACACCTGACGTCCGGTTCACCGGCACCTCCACCACACCTGAACATTCACCCACGCAGAGCTCCCGCTGACTAAACGCAAAGATTCCCGCATGGTCATCGTCCAAAATAGTTACAGTGGTTACGAAGGGTTCAACCAGTCGGGCACCATCAGTGTTGGTCCCGCCCTCACCCTCTCGCAGGTTCGAGAGTCGCACAAAGAAGTGTTCGTCTTCCTCAAACACATCATCATCGATAATTCCCACCTATAAAACATACGCACATGCATCTTAAGACAACTGAGTCATATTCAACTCAAATACATACACTACTGTTCAGAAGTTTTAGAATGTTTTTGAATAAGGTCTCTAATTGTCATCACTTCAAAACTGTAATATTGTAATAAAAAAAATATGATTATAACTTTAACTGTTTTTTATTTTAATATATTTTAAAGTCTTCAGTGTCACATGATCCTTTAGAAATTATTCTAATATACTGATTTGATGCTTATTATTATCAATGTTGAAAACGGTTGTGCTGCTTAATATTCGATCAAAAGAGCAGCATTTCATTTAAATATACTTTTTTAACATTATAAAAATCTTGACTGTCACTATTGACCAATTTAATGCATCCTTGTTTTAATTTAAAAATATATATATTTTGTGTTTTCACATACTCTTTGAATTGTTTTTTTTTTTTTATCAGATTTTTCAAAATTGAATCACTTACAAATTATTCACATATTAATTTGAATAGCATCATATTCTGTTTATTGCTGTGTTGGACTATATTATCAATTTGTGTGTTAACTGAGAAAGTATATATTCATTTTCAGAGTCAAATATGACCGAACATAATAACACGATGATTCACTCTGCAGATTGTATTGGTTGAATTAATTAAAGAGATGTATTTCAAAAGAACATTCTGTTCATGGATCAGACATCACCACTGTGCGTTTCTCTCACCTTTATTTCTTTGTGTGTCTCTCCAGGCTGAAATATGATTGTTCCCTCACAATACTCATAATCTGCCCCAGAACTGGCTGACCCATTCTCTGTCCTGTAATCAACATGGAAGGTTCTGGTGCCGGTTCCCCCCTGTAAGCAGACCCACACACTGACGCTACCACAGTTCTCACTGCACTGGTAACTGTGCCTGCTCAAAAGCAATGTGAGAACAGGTGGCCAGGTCATTCTCCGCTGAATCTCCAGCTGCTCGTTTTACCTGTTCAGCTGCTGCATGTTTCTTCAGTACGTTCCCGGCACCGATCATCATGCGTGTTGCCTGCACCCTGTAAAACGCCCGGCTCTTATGCTGTTTCTGCATGGTGGCATAGTTTGCCATCTCGATCAGCTGGTCCAGGTCTTTATCTGGATGCTTCTCTCTCAGTTCCTTAAGCATGTGGATCACCTGCAACCACAGACAGTCAAGGTAACCTCCAAACCCTTTTTATTTCAATGTTCTGCTCAACATCTTTATATGTAAGAGACCACATCCAGCCGGGTGACCAACTCTGGTCAGGTGTTGCAATAAATACAGACTGGCTGTACAATATCCCACTTACTATATGACTAGTACTGCTATTACTATACTAAAAATTGCTATATTGAAAAAAGTATCAAGTATTTATTTATTTTATCAATAATACAAAAAATCAGTAATAATTTGAAATATTTGTACAATTTAAAATAATTGGTTTCTATTTTAATATATTTTAAAATGTATGTTATTCCTGTGATGGCAAAGCTGAATTTTCAGCAGCCACTGCTCCAGTCTTCAGTGTCACATGATCTTTCAGAAATCATTCCAAAAAGGTTAATTGGAGCTCCAAAAACATTTCTTCTTATTATTAATGTTGAAAACTGTTGGGCTGCTTAATATTTTTGTGGAAACTGTGATATATTTTTCATAATTTTTTGATGAATTGAAAGTTCAAAAATAGCATTTATTAGAAATTATATATATATACAGGTACACTTTAAATATCTTGCATTTAAAGACCGATATTATTCAAAGATCATACAACCCTCATCAATGGTGATATTAAAACACATTTAAGGAGAAACACGCTGATCATTTCCTGCTTTTATGAAGCCCTGCCCTCAGAAATAAGCGATGGGCTCTGATTGGTTGGTTAGCCCAGTGTGTTGTGATTGGCTAAACCGCCTGTAGTGCGGATCTAAACGTCCCGCCCCTCACCTCAGCGGCATGTGCTCCGGTTGTATTGTAAACAACGGCGTTGTTAATATCGCTTAACAGTTTGAGCCCGATTGAGAAGCAGAGGATATTATTGAAGAAGATCGTGCAGAACCTGTGCAAGCACAGCTTTTAATGGTAGGCCTGTGTTTTTTGTTTGTTGTTGTCTCATACTTTTAGATATGCTGTTATTTGTAAATGCTACTGCTTATGTTAGCTTTTAATATATGGTTTTATCCTGATTAACCCTTTCAGTGGTGAGTTTAAAATATTCTAGCTGTCCCCCCAGAGTGAGTTTTTTTTAAGGCGACCGTTATTTTAGAATGTTTCCATGGCGACGCGTCATGCTTGTCACGTGACCACAATAACACTGTATGACAGATGGATCGCTTTTATTTCGCTTTTCCTTTTATATTTAAAATATTCACAAACTTGCATATCATGTCATGAACAATCAGATATTCACAAATATGTGTAAATGAGTGTGTTTTGTCGTTTAAAAACCCTTCTAAATGATCTTGATCATGATCTGTAATGTGAGATGGGCGCCGCCATGTTTGTTCGCGCTGCAGTTCAGAGAGTCCTGTCAGTCGGATTTACAGCATGTGAATTCATCAATTTCTCCCGAAATACAAGTAATAAGTGGCCGGTGAACTGGGTGAAGAATAGAGTGAACTTTATAGTTACTTACACTATGTGTATCTGATATGAATAAAACACATCGGCAAATTAAATTTGAATGGATTGTTATTGTTGCTTCCATAAACATATGTGTGTATTTTACAAACTCTAAATGTATTGTTTTACTAGTACTTGTGTATTTAAATGTCTGAAACCTAAAATAAACATTATGTGGTTAAAAACACTGCATAGTTGTGATATGACAAACGCAGTGCACGTCTCTCTCTGGCTCAGCACCAGCTAAAGCACAGTTTGAATTTGGCAGTTTTGTGACGTCACCGAAAGTTCTAAATCCCATATGTGGGACCATACTCCCAGGGGCACGGAAATAAAAATGGCGAACATAAATAAAGAAACGAAGTTGCTTGTCAGATTTCCCTAACAAGCAACCATATATTTTTTTAAATAAGCCCCCAAAAAAACTCAACCCGCGACCCAGGATTTTTTTCACGCAACTTTACAAAAAACCTCCCCCCCCAGAGTCGCATATAATACGCGGACTTGGCAACTCTGATGGCCTCGCCCCCTTTGCTGCCTTTTCCCGAGGGCGGGGTTTATCTGGGTTTGGTCACGAACCCGGGAAGTTACTTGTTGTAGTCCCTACCAGCCGTTTTTGTAGGCATTAAACTGCCAGAATTTTAAAAGACGATATCTCCGTTTGCATTGAACTTTCAGCTTCGTAACTTTGCAGATATTGTTTATGCTCAAACAGCAACATTTCACACTAACTAACATTAAAAAAGTGAAATCGCAATCAACCATCCCTTTAATAGATATGAACTATACTTAGTATGAAATAAATGGATTTTAAATATAGTACTCTTACAAGGGTATATATATATGTCTATGTATATATAATAATAATAATATGTTTTTACTATTATGTTCGATATCAAATTAATGCATCCTTGTTGAATAACAGTACTAATTATTTCATAGAAAGTTTTGAATGAAAATATATAACTGTCACAATGTAGTTGACTGGTTGCCAGAGATGTTTATGAGAGAAGGTGGGGTAAATATTTGACGTTTCTTGAGGATGCAGGATAACGTCCTGGTGGTGAGACACATTCAACCAATGTTGTTTTTTTTTTTATTACTTTAAGTTTATTTCATTTATTTATGTTTATTGGATTTATGCTAGCAATCTACATATAACTGTGACTGATACGTTGTTTAGGTGGGTTGGGGGGGCGTTTGACAAAATAATTATCTGTAAATGGAATGTATTGTTTTTCTTATTGAAGAAAATAAAAAGTACAAATAATAATTTTAAAAAATAACAACGATAATCTCTGTAATACGTGGAATCCACTGGAACACAAGAACATTCACCACAATTTCACTCATAGAAGAAAGATCTGATTAGGTTTTTCTCTCCGTTTTGATTTGCTCTCTCACCTCCTCTCTGTCCTGTTCGGCTTCTTTGGTTTTCTCCATATTGACACTGGTGGTGCTGTTTTGATATTTTTCTCCCATGATGGCATCAATGCCTCTGGGTGCTAGCTCACCCTCCATCTCCACGATGATACCATGACGTTTATCAGCACGGTAACGCTTGTGCAAGTACTTGTAAAAGAGCAGGCGCCGGTCGGCGATCCAAGCCATTAAGACACACACAGGGAAGAAGAAAAGAGTGACCAGAGCCTCCCAGACCTCACACACACACAGACACAAGAAAATAAGTGAATTAAATTGGCCTAGACATTCACCTAAAAAGATAATTAGTGCTGGGCAACGATTAATCGCATCCAAATAAACACAGTACACACGCATTATATTATGTACACAGAAACTTTTATTTATTATGTATATATGAATACACACACACACACACACATGTATATATTTAAGAAAAATATGTTGTTTATATATTAAATATAATATAAATTATATGAATATAAATATATACACACACACATGTAAAATACATGTAAATATTTTCAAAATATATACTGTATGTGTGTATCTTTATGTATACATAAATATACACAGTACACACACGTATTATATAAACAAAAACATTTATTTTGGATGCGATTAATCACGATTAATCGTTGCCCAGCTCTAATAAATATTTACAGCCACATTATGCAAACATGTTCTGCTTACACACACCTGTACAATGCCAGGGCTAATGACTGCCAGGATGAGGTAGAGCCAGATATAGGCGAAGATGCTCCAGGATGCAGTAACAAAGAAAACTCTGAGGTGTTTAATCTTCCTCACCTCTCCATCAGGTATCACCCACACACACACTCCGATTATCACAAACATGTTAAATGCAGCACTGCCGACTATGGTGCTGGGACCCAGTTCTCCTGACTCAAAACCATGTCCACACACCTGTCACACACAGACGGAGAACAACACTACCATGTGTCCAAAGCAAGTAATAATGTATAATTTAATATACAATATGTTTTCAAGTATGACACATACATTTCAGGTGTTAGTAATTAATTTAGGAAAAAATGGTCCTTGTCTGATGAGGAGCCATGGCTCGAAATGTTACCTTTGGTGAGAACATGTGGAGCTATGGTGCGGAAACTTTTTCTTCCTTTGTTATTTTATATGGTTGAGCACCCTCGTCAAGCATTTTCATTTTCGTCAAGCCTGCTAGATGTGTGTACTTCTAGTCAGCATTTTAGGGACTTTTGTATAATATTTTTTAGGGATGCACCGATACCACTTTTTCCAGTACTCACCCGATACCGATACTTCTATTTTTGGTACTTGCCGATACAGAGTACCGATACTGATATTTTTACTGCAATTGTACATTTTTTAAATATTGGGTACAGAAACCAAAAGGGTATGTATAATGTTAGTTGGTTAACTTCATTTATCAAATAGATACAGTCAAACCACCTTCACCTTCAACATTTCTCACATTATCACAGTTTATTCGCTATAGTTTAGAAAATGTTAATAAAATATGACAAGAACTCAGAGTTACACTGTGTCAGAACAAATTCAGCTTGATAATGTTAGATAACTTTGATAGAAAGGTATGTAATAGATTACAATCAATCAAAAATTATTCAGACAGCTGTTAGTATGACAGTATTTACACAAGAGCCCTTTCTGACATCTGAGATACTTAACTGACTGCTTCTGTGTTAAACCACATTGAGTTAAATGATGTTTTTACATGGAAGAATAGCAGCTGAAGTCATCACTGTGATTGGGTGAGTGTGTTTGTCAGTCATTTAATAATTAACCTGAAAAAAAAAAAAAAAAACCTCACCCTTCACGTCTCTAGTGCTAAACTACTGGGTGATGCGAGTTGCTGGTTTGTTTTGAAAATGTGTGCGTACCTCTATTACTGACAGCAGGATCTCAGGGGCTGATGAACCCAGGGCCATCAGAGTGAGGTTGGATACAGTTTCGTTCCAGATTCTAACTGTCATTACTGTCTTTTCTCCATTTGCACCTGTCACAGTCACCTCTTTCTCCTATATGACACATCAAGTATATAAAAACATAATATTTTGGCCACCAATATGATATCACGCTATAAGTAATATTTTGCGAAATAAAAAAATAAAAAAAATCACAATGTAGCAGTCTTTTTAGCTGGAAAATAAAACAAAAAAAATTATATTTTAAAAACCATGAAGTAATGCCTATTTGTATTTAAAGAAACTAATACTTTCATTCGGCTAAGACGCATTAAATTGAACAAAAGTGACAGTAAAGACATTTATAAATGTTAAAAAAAAAAAATTATATTTCAAATGAACGTGGAACGTATCACAGATTCCACAAAAATATTAAGCAGGACAACTGTTTTCAACATTGATAATAATAAGAAATGCTTCTTGAGCAGCAAATCAGCATATTAGAATGATTTCTAAACAATCATGTGTTTACTGTTTTTTGGGGGGCATTTTTGCCTTATTGTTATGATAGGACAGTGAGTAGAAAGAGACCTACCTTCCTGCCTATCTATCTATCTATCTACCTACCCACCCATCCATCCATCTATCTATCATTGTGTCTATTTTATGTTGCTGTGCACCTGTGAGGTGATGACCTCGATGGCAGCCATGAAGCGATCAGCAATGATGGACACACCCAGGAACATGTAGAGAAGAAATGCAAAGTAGATCACTGCTCTTACTGACTGCATTGCCAGTGAGGGGTCTTGTGGCAGCCACACAGGAAGTAAAATCCCTGGTTGACATTTGACTTTCTCAGCACAGGATCTTTTGGGGCCATCTGCGCTACTGTTGCTGTTCCCATGAGCACTTCCACCCGCACACACCTGTGGAGAGAGGAGAAGGAGGAGAAGGTGGAAGAGTAGAGGAGGAGCCATGACCAGATATGGTGACGAGAATGGCTCTCCTCTTGAGGTTGGGAGATTGACAGACAGAAAAGAAGAGTGGTATTATTTCATACAAAGCACGCTCAATCAATCATGATATGCATTTTGTTATATAATGCCACAATTAACATAAGAATAGTTCTACAAATTATTTATACAGAAATTTTGCTTGTGTTTTATGAATAAAGCTCAATGTCTATATGCGGATACCACATGAATAACAACGTGAACGAGGCCATCTCAGTCCTAATCTAAAACACAGGTCTTATCAGTGGTTCATTAGTCATGCCTGGCCTACACTGGACACAAGCAGTCAAACCTAATGGATCCAATACTACAACTGGACTGGCAGCAATTGCACCATTAAAATGAAAGAAAGACATAAAAACACACAGCATGCTTTCAGCTTTAAATAAGTAAAACATTTTTAAACTAATAACTAAAGGAAATGCCAATTTTTGAAAAGCAGAAAAAGACATTTCTTTTATATAAAAATGACCATAAAAAAAAGTAACTTAAATGCAAACAGAGAACAAAATTAGGATAAAAGCACTAAGGGGTCAGTAAGTTCTTTTTAAAGAAAACAGTTAATTGATCAAAAGTGACAGACATGTATAATGCTGAAAAAGAGTTCTAAAGAGTTCAAAGACTTCTAAGCAAATGCTGTTCTTTTGAACTTTCGATTCATCAAAGCGTCCTGAAAAAATGCACAAAAATATTAAGAAAAATAACTACTTTCAACATTGATAATACTAAGAATTGTTTCTTGAGCACCACATCAGCATAAATGATGTCTGAAGGATCATGTGACACTGAAGACGGGAGTAATGGTTGCTGAAAATTCAGCTTTAGTGTCACAGAAATAAATTACTTTTAAAAACTTCTAATAGAAAACGGTTATATAACAAATATTTCCATTTTAATCTGAATTTTTCTAAAATGTATATATTAAACAGATAGAATATGAAGAATTTTTCAATAGAGTGCTGACATGCACCAAAAGCTCTGACATAACACCATTTATACATTTTTAATCTTGATTTCTCCTTTTCGTATTTTCCTCTAATCGTTTCTCCATGTCACCCGTCACCTGTGTGGTGTGTGGTAGAGATTGAGAGTGACGTGCTGGACTGAACCATGTGGTCATATTTCACTTTCTAAGCTGCGCTATGGTTACCTGGACATCCGCTTTACTGTGCTACTCTACACCACTGTCCAAAAATAACCTGCCCATCACACAAACAAATACACGTGTATGAAAGTGTCTTGTATGTTTTTGTAGATGTTGGGTGATGGTGTACGTGTTTGTTTGGGTATGTGTCTAAGTGAGCATGTATGCATTTACTCCCTTACAGTTATGCGTGTAGGTAAGTGTGTGTGTGTGCCGAAACGGAAATGTCTCCAATTACCACGATGACACCGTTTCAGTCTGTCAAGTGCCACTGATAATTGATTGGCCGGATTGGCTTACACACAGAGCTCGGACAGCTTAATAGGAGTTAACACCTTTTAGTGGTTAAGATTACCACCATCAGAGAGAGAAAGTGACAGACAGAGACAGAGAGGGAGATAGAGGGAGAAGAGGAGAGGATCCGTTCTAGGAAACGTAAGAGTGACAAAGGAAAATGAAGAGGATGGTTAGCTAAAGTGAAAGAAGAGGGAACATCCACAATTTAACTAAATCCCTCATTTTTACATTTAACAATGAACTACTTCAAGTGATAATACAAATAATTAATTTAATAATAGTTGTAATGTTGACACCACTCTTAAAAACTACTGATGACATTTCTTCCCAATTTAAATAAAAATGTTGTCTTTTAGAGCAATTTTGCATACAATGTCAATTGGTCAAAATTCCAAAAAAAAAGCCATGTTTTCAGACATGTTTATATTCATTTTTAGATACCAATGTTTTAACTTCAGAAGAGTTATAATTTCAATATTTGGTGGAATAACCCTGAATTTCAATCACAACAAATGAAAATATTTGCTAGGCCACACTTTACAAAAAAAAAAAAAAAAAAAAAAAAAAAAAAGGTAAACAACAATTCAGTTTAACTTCACTTTTCAAATTTAAGTTTAGTCAGCATCCATCTGATTTTCAATATAAATTCCATAAATTCATTTCAAATTCTTAGTCGCAACGGTCACGGGTTGTGGTTGTAGAGAATGCGCACGAAGGAGTAGGAGTAAAGGAGGAAATCGGCAGAAACTGAGGGCTTGTGAAAACAGGAAACATGGGGCAAAGAGAAACTAAACGGAAACGCACACACGTGACAGATCGCCCTGTAACAGTACCATCCCGCGCCGTAACGGGTGCCCTGGAGGCTGGTGCAGGACTGGAACAGGGTGGGGACAAGGAGAGCCTCCAGGGCGGATCAGGGAGCCATGGCGGAGCAGGGAGCTCAGGAGGCCATGGCGGATCAGGAGACTCAGGAGGCCATGGCGGATCCGCTGTGTAGCTGGCTCGCTCGGCCACGGGTATATGGCCCCCCCAGGAGGCCATGGCGGATCACGAGACTCAGGAGGCCATGGCGGATCCTCTGTGGCCTTAGCTGGCTCGGCCACGGGTATATGGCCCCCCCAAAAAAAATTTATTGGGGAAAACTAGGAATTCTGGAGAGCGCTCTGGAGGAGCGGCACGTGAGGGCGCTCTGGAGGAGATTCAGAGACTTGAGCCCTCCTTGGGCTAAGCACGGGGACAGGAGCCCTCACTGGGCTAAATTCTGGAACAGGAGCCCTCTGTGGACTATACTTGGGAACTGGAGCCCTCCGTGGGCTATACTCGGGAACTGGAGGCCTCCCTGGGCTATACTCGGGAACTGGAGGCCTCCCTGGGCTTAACTGGGGAACAGGAGCCCTCCCTGGGCTATACTCGAGAACTGGAGCCCACTCTGGACTGGATTCGGGGACTGGGAAGCGCTTACGAGGAGCTAGCACTGGAGGGTGCTCTGGAGGAGCAGGCACAGCAAGGCGCTTTCAAGGAGCAGGCACTGGAGTGAGCTCAGGGGCTGGAGCCGACGCTGGAGCGAGCTCTCCGACACTGGAGCGAGCTCTGGGCGGGAGTGAGCCACGACTGACGGGCTTGACTTTGAAGTGGCCAGCGGGCTTGCCACAGAAACGGCCGGTGGGCTTGCCACAGGAACTTCGGAACTAGACTTCGGAACGGCCGGTGGGCTGGAGAAAGCCACGGCCGGCAGGCTTGACTTCGGAACGGCCGGCGGAGGGATCCCGGATCAGGATCGGAGGCTCTCCAGACACCGGATGACTGCCTCCATCCAGTCGAGGTTGGTGGTGTCTGGGAGCTCCGCGGGGCGATGGTAAGTAATCCCGAACGCCATTGCGTAGACGATCGGGTCGGGGTTCGCCTGAGCTACAGTGATGAACCTCGCTCGTTCCTCCATGTGAGCGGGGAGAAACGAACGGGAAAACAAAACACTTTTAAAAAACGGAAAATAAACACGGGGAGAAGAGACACCGCTCACTTTCAGTTGGGTCTTGGATTCTGTCACGGGGTTGTGGTTGTAGAGAATGCGCACGATGAAGGAGTAGGAGTAAAGGAGTCTTTTTAATCAGCATCAACCATGTAAACCATTGAAAAATAACATTCATCCAAGACAAAGAAATCGACAGAAACTGAGGGCTTATGAAGACAGGAAGCGTAAGGAGCAAACGAGATGATTAACACAACACAGGTGATCTAAATGAATGAAGATTAACTAATTACGAGAACAGGAAACAGGAATTAGACCAAATTGGGGCAAACAGAAACTAAACGGAAAGACACAGGTGACAGCAACATCCGTTCCTGCACACTGACAACTACTGAGCTGCTGTTGCCCTGTGGATTGAGAGGCGTTTATGAGAGTGAGTGTGCTTTAACACCTTCTCTCTCTTTAGGAGGCTCTATTGTATTTGCCACCCAATGCTGATTACACACGCTCACACGGACTTGACTACATAATAGTGGAAGGACAACGTGAAAGAGTTGACCTTGAACTGTGTAAGGCAGCCATATACACAAACACTCACAGAAAGCATGATATACACTGTATACCTCACCCATAGTATCAACACCGCAGTGATTTCCTTTATAAAAACTTACACAAATACAAATCCAAACACACAACTAAAAAAATTAAAACTAATTTTATGCACAGTTACTATGGTAGTTAAGATCAGTCCAGAAAGGTTCAAAGATACTGTATAAGTCTGCAAGTATTCAAATGTTTTAACCAATATATATATATATAAGGAAAAATATGCAATATGAAAATAATTGAAGACAAAATGTGTTTTACTGAGAAAAAACAAGATTTGGTTTTTAAAAAGCCTTTTTCCAAAAGGTACAGCTGGAAAAAGGGGGGTCGTCTTATAATCAGGGTCGTCTTATATTCGGGCCAATACGGTAAATACTTACTTGGCAACTAAATTAAATAAAATAAGTGTATGTTAAAGTACTAAATTACTAAAACTAAAACTAATAGTTTTATGGAAATATATATAAAAAAAAACTACGGAAAATGACAGAAGCACATGAAAACTAAAAATAAAAGCTAATGTGGAATATTTATAAATTAGTGCTGTCAAACAATTAATCGCGATTAATCGCATCCAAAATAAAAGTTTATGTTTACATAATAAATATGCACAGTGCACACATATATATTATGTATATATAAATACACTCAAATGCATGTATATATTTAAGAAAAATGTGTTACGTTTATATATTAAATACATTTATATATGATCTAATTTATATGAATATAAATATATACACGTAAATACATGTAAATAAAAAAAAAAACTTTAATGATTATGCATGTTAAATATGACTATGAATTTTTATTTTTTTATTTTTTCAAAGATTTTTTTATTTATACATTATTTTTATACATTATTTATATATTATACAAACGTCTGCCCTTGGGTCTGTCTGACCTGGTACTTTAAACAGAACCACACACAGTCACGTGCACACTCACCGGAGCACATGCACACAGACGGTGCAAGTGACTGACACACTAACAAGAAACTCTACTCTTGCTTTCATGGTCTCCATCCATGCCTTAAATAATTAACCTGTTGCAGATCGATCTAAGATCAGATGGTTAACTAATGACAGGTTTAGATCAAGTGTTCGGATCAGAGAATGTGTGTGATCATTTGACCTGGAATCACGTGATTAGCCTGTTGCAGTTTTGCATGTTGCATATTACATGCTCCTCTATAAGTGGGACGCACCAAACCGAGACCAGCAGATTACTTCACAGATCCAATATAAGACAAAGGCGAAGTAGATCGACAGATGTGCACATGTGAGGAGGAATGCATGCTCACACATACATAGAGAGACGAACACACCAGACTGCATTAGACTGAGAGAGACACACATACATACACACTCATCAGACTGCAGCGGGAAGGCTGAGAGCTCAGGTCTTGTGGTGTGTGTTACGGTGGCCCCTCATCCTGGCCAGCATTACTCTAGAAGGATCCGCAGTCTCAACTTCACCCGCCACTCATCACGACACTGCCGTTATGCAATATTTAGCACAGCACACACACACACCAGATACACGCTCATGCTCAGACAAATGCTGTCTAAATCACATTTTGTCTGACCAATACACATGAACATAAACTTCTGTACTGGACATTTGGAAGGACTGGAATAATAAATTATACTAAACATCTGTGGTGGGATGACACTTTTTAGTGAACGTTGACTGCGGTTCTAGGCTGAGATTCATGTGCACCTATACAGGAGTTGTTGACCGTTTGTTTTTGAGGACCGACATTTTGATTTCCTCTCAAATTCGTCAATAAAACACAGAATATGGAAATGCAGTTGAGGCAGCTCAAGTCAAAACAATCTCAAATGACTTACTAGTGCCTCATGGGGTGGTATTTTGAGGTGGGTGGACTCAGGTAACCTCAGGAGGCCAAATTCTGCTAGAGCTCTGTGTGAGAGCTAAAGCGATGGCAAGTCTTCAGCAGCAGCTGCGGAGCTTCAGCTCAGGACCTGCAGTTTCATCATTATCCCACTCTGAAAGACATGAACTCGAAGTCAAAAGTGTGTCTGTGTAGGAAGCTGATGTAGAAGAAAATATAGTTAACAAAAACCTGCATGTCATATACATTGTAAACATTGAATGATGCAGCAAGGATGCATTAAATTAATCAAAAGTTACAGTAAAAACTTCTACATTGTTAGAAAAAAAATCTATTTAATATAAATGCTGTACATTTGAACTTTCCATTTATCAAAGAATTCTAAAATATTTTAAATGTGTTGTTTCCACAAAACATGAAAGCCTAACCATTTTCAGTATTGATAATAAGAGGAAATGTTTTTTGAGCACCAAATCAGCATATTAGAATGGTTTCTAAAGGATCATTACTTGATAGTGATGTAAAGGCTGCTGAAAATGTAGCAATAAATAACATAACTCTACAATATTACAGTTTTTACTGTATATCAAATACAGCCTTGCTATAAGAGACTTCTTTCAAATTTAGTACTAAGAACATTTATTTTTTTAAGCATGAGCAGCATAATTATTTGCAAATGAATTCTTGTTCTTCTCAGGTCTTACATTACAAAATATAAAGTATTAACAGTAGAGATGCTGAAATACTGGCCAATATGAGAAGTCGTTACTGTTACAGACAATAATAAATGGGTAATATTATAAATATATATGCTACAAGTAAATGTAGGCATCACAAAATGATAGTGTACAGTATAAAAGATGGATAAATATTCACTTTAAAATATTTTCTATAAGTGCTAATAATGATAATGGGGGAGCACTTGGATGCTGGTTAGATTCAGAATAGAACTCGGAGAGTTATTTATACCCAACAGATTTGAATGATTAGTTGGGTGTTAAATAAGACAGTTTGTTACAGCACATTTCCAAGTAGCATTAAAAGCATTTTAGCATTAAGTAGCATTTTCACAGTTCTTCTATCATTACATGTTCACATGCAGTGTGAAAGGACATTTCTGTTTAAGGGTTAAATATTGGTCCCGCTTTAAGTGGCCTTAACTACTATGTACTTAAATCAAAAATAAGTACAATGTACTTATTGTGTTCATATTGAATTGCAAAACACTTATGCAGCTATTGAGGTGGGATATGGTTAGGGACAGGTTTGGAGGTATGGGTAGGTTTAAGGGTGGGTTAAGGTGTAAGGGATGGGTCAACAGTGCAATTATAAATGTAATTACAGAAATTAATTACAGATGTAATTACATGCAGGTATTTTTAAAATATAAGTATAGTGTAAAAACATGTATGTACACAATTGTAACGTGGGTTTGGGTTTTGTTTGTGTTTCTTGTTCATTGCCCTAGTCAAGTCTGTTCAAGTCAAGTCAAGTCTTTGTTTGTATTTTGGATTTCACTTTGTTAAATAAAAGCTGCACTTGAGTTCATCACTACGCTCGCCTCAGTGGACTATCGTTACAACAATAAGCACATTGTATCAAATGATTAATTTAAATGTAAGTACATCGTAGTTAAGGCCACTTAATATAAAGAGAAAGCTAAATATAAGCCTTAATTTAACTCCTTCCTTTAGGTTAGTGCTGGATAATAATGTTCTATGTTGAGGTGGGATATGGTTAGGGACAGGTTTGGAGGTATGGGTAGGTTTAAGGGTGGGTTAAGGTGTAAGGGATGGGTCAACAGTGCAATTATAAATGTAATTACAGAAATTAATTACAGATGTAATTACATGCAGGTATTTTTAAAATATAAGTATAGTGTAAAAACATGTATGTACACAATTGTAACGTGGGTTTGGGTTTTGTTTGTGTTTCTTGTTCATTGCCCTAATGTCTTTTATTTTGGAGTTTAGTCATGGTTCCTGTCTAGTCATGTGGTTCCTTTGCCTTCTTGTATTCCTGCTATTGGTTCCTTTGTTCATGGTGTCATGTTCTGATTGGTTTCCAAGTCATGTGTCTTGTTCCTCATTGGTTGGATTGTGTCATGTGACCCTGATTGTTTGGTATATATAGCCCTCATTTAGACTTTGTCTCTTGTCATGTATTGATGTTGTAACCTGCTGTCAGTGAGTCTAGTCTGTTCATGCCAAGTCAAGTCTTTTCAAGTCAAGTCAAGTCTTTGTTTGTATTTTGGATTTCACTTTGTTAAATAAAAGCTGCACTTGAGTTCATCACTACGCTCGCCTCAGTGGACTATCGTTACAACAATAAGCACATTGTATCAAATGATTAATTTAAATGTAAGTACATCGTAGTTAAGGCCACTTAATATAAAGTGGGACCTAAATATTTGCCATAATTTATCTCCATCCTTTAGGTTAGTGCTGGATAATAATGTTCTATGTCTTGAAATAGGCAGAAACAATTAAATGTCCAATATAAGGTGACAGCAGTAAAAAAAAATCCCATTACAGACAGATGTGATAACTGTAGTTTAATAATAATAAAACACTCTTCCTGACAATCATATCTATAGAAGGAGCACAATTCTATAGTAAAGACTATAGCATCCATCACACACGCACACACACACTTCTTCGACTACAACAAGCATGGTGAATCACAGTACACACATTCCATCACAGAACACCATATTTTTCATGTATATTTATTAGCTATTTGGGTGTATTATGTGAGCCGAACCACCACTGATGTCCTCTCATTTATACACAACATCTATCTCAACACTTCTGTTCATATTTCCTCCAGTGCAAACAAACTCTACGGAGTTCCATTTCACTCTTACCTCACTCCAAGAGTATCACATTCTGCAGGCAATGCAAACACTGCATTACCTGTCCAAAGAGCAGAAAAAACACCGGTCTGGCTGCATGCTCAGGGCTACTTAACAAACCACATCCCATTTACCAGCCTGAACACAAAGAAATAAGGTGTGTGTGTGTGTGCAAGTGAGTGGGAAAGAGGAAAAGAGAGAGAGAATGGACTAGATTAGTTTTGTGAAAGCATCAGTGCATGGAAGTAGCAAAACATATGCAGCAATGCTTTGTTCAAATGTATTTAATAACATACAACTTTTTGTACCGAAACACATCAGTTTTCATTGGTTAAAAGAAAGTGAATGAAAATGTAATTAAAGCAAAATTCAAATCAACCTAAGGAGGTAAAACTCATACAACTATCTACTAGAAGAGAAAAGATCAGGAAAAGAAGGAAGAATGTTTGTGTTTTTCTGTTCTTAAAGTTTATTAAAGTTTGAATTTGAATGATTTATTAATTAATAAATTTTCTTTTTATTCATGAGTTTTATGCCTTCTAAATCTGATGAAAAGCCTGTTTGCCCAAATGCATTGGTTTAAAATAAAGTGTTTAGAAAAAAATATTAATAAAGTGTTGCTGGTTTACTATTTGGAAGGAAAGTCTCGAACACACACCAAATCTACATACCGTATATTTCAATAAAAAAAATACTGTAAAAACGTGTTTGTAATTATATATATATATATATATATACAGGTGCATCTCAATAAATTAGAATGGCGTGGAAAAGTTCATTTATTTCAGTAATTCAACTCAAATTGTGAAACTCGTGTATTAAATAAATTCAATATATATATATATAATTTGAAATGACTGTTTTCCATTTTACTATATTTTAAAATGTAAATTATTCCTGTGATGGCACAGCTGAATTTTCAGCAGTGATGATTCCAGACTTCAGTGTCACATAATCCTTCAGAAATTATTTTAATATATTGATTTGCTGCAAATATGCTGCTCAAAAAGCATTTGTTATCATTAACAGTGTTGAAAACAGATATGCAGCCTTTGAACGCTAGTGTATGCACATCTTTGACTCAGCATGTTTATAGTGTATGTCAACGTGCTGCTGTAAAGATGGTCTGCCATACTGAACACATGCCGTGTCTCATGTTTCAGTCTCTTACAGAACTTCACGGATACTTTACCATTTAGAGGTGCCCCTCCATCCCAGGGAGGTTAACCACTAACCTGTCTGTGTGTGTGTACATGCGCCCATGTGGGAGATGCTGCTGTTGGATAGTGTCTGTTGTGCTTGTATTTCCATTGTAATTGCTCTGTAGGAATTTTTGAGAAACACAGCAAGAGAATGGAAAACAGACCAGTCAGTTGGGAATGCAAATTCTGGGACTGGAAGATGTTAAAGTAACTGGAGTAGATGAAAGGATAAATGAGTTACTTTCTCCTGCATGGATCTTCTGTCACGTGATCCTGCATTCATTTACCCACACTTTTCTCTGTAAGACTCTCTTCAGGACAGAAACACCTCTGCTCAACCTTCATCATTCTCATCACCATCATTATCATCCTCACGACACAATCATGCGTGCATTCTCTCTGCAGACATGCTTACCCACGTTACTCACTGACCGCACCAAGGACTGTAACTAAATCTTCTGTTTCTTTTTTCCATTTCGAAAGATAACACCTTTTCTGAGCTAGACGGGTTACCGTTTAATCAGTTCCACTTTGACCGCACACAGACTTCCACCAGACAATCGTGACTTTCATGTAATCTAAGACTTTAAGTATTACTCTGCTGCAGAAATTTTTAACAGGCCACTTTATCAGATGATCTATTGAGACAAGCCGAAAGGACATGACGTGTTATTTCAGTAGACAATAGCAGAAAATATCATATGAATAAACTTAAAAAAAAACAAAAAAACTTTTGACATATTCAAAAGTATTTAGGGGGTTGTGCTGTTAAACCTAGTAAAAATATGTTAAAAATATGGGTGTGCCAAGCATTATATTTTTATTCTCTAAATCGGGTAAGCTAATAATGTGCTTTGAAAGATAAATTATCTGATTCACAGTCAAAACAATAGCCTATAAATTTGACTGAATCAACCTAAATACAGGTTATGGCACAGAATGTTATTTTTAAGAGTCAGATCAGTTAAAGTTAACTGCTGATTTTCAGTTTTCACATTGTAGTTTCAGTTACATTTACTATCATTATGATCATTGTTGTATCACATTAGATCACATAGAGAATCAACTTGGTAGACTGAAAAAGATCATTTGTTCTGTTTTCCCTCAATTAAATTATAATAGATTAAAAGGCAAGCAGTGAGTGTCAGAGCTGAATGAGGGTATCTCAGGCCATCACTGGGTTTGAAAGGTACCATTGAGGGAGATGCATGAAACACTCCCCAAGTTCCAAACCCAATTCCTGCTGATACTGAGACTCGAACTCGTGACCTTTGGGTTACAAGTCTGACTCTAACCATTGGGCCACGACTGCTAAAAACACTGGATTTAAGTAAATAATAGGCTATGCCTAATTACACGTGTTTACATCAAAAAAAATTTAGAATCAATGCCAGGAGAAATAACTGCCCTTTCGCTCTTTTTCCTGTGTAGGGTGAAAATGACTCTCGTTTTTACCTTTCACCGAATCCTAAAAAATACAAAAGAAACCTAACAGACCTAAGGTTGCGCGGCTCATTAATAACTTGTGTAAAGCCGCCACATACTGAACTGCACATGTGACTGGCAACAGGTGCAACTCTGTGAAGTAACAGTACAAACACAGCTAAACACTTACATATATCGAGTTTATTTCATTCTTCTGTTAATGATAAACACATACGTAGATGCTGTCAAGAGCGTATTCGGTCCTGACAGATATAGTGACAATTAGTGAACCAATGTGCATGCCATACAGCACTATAAACCCCAGTAAAAGTCTTTATCCATTTTATTCAACAGAACTTACCTCTATGGCAGAGCTCAGAATGGACAGACATGACCGGGAGGCAGTAGAGGATGTTGCTCCAGCGCTCAGGAGAGTCGCGCCATTAGTTTTCGTGGTGTGTCTGTTTCTGTCCTGAACTATCCGAGCATCCTAAACAAGCGCGCATCCTCCGCGCGCGCAGCACGCGACGGACTGAGCAACAGCTCAACGCGACGCTCTGATTGGTGCGTCAAAGCATGTCGCCCTCAAAATAAAATACCTGAACACTGCCTTTATATACGCCATAAAACCTGGAGCAGAGCCATAGGGTACAATCACCTATATACACCTATAATAACTAATTATTAATTAAAATAATGAAAAACAATAATAATAATTAAAAGCTTTTAAAAACAGAGATACTTTAAAGGGATCGCTATTTTTTTATTTTACAGTAGCCTAATTGTTTCATGCAAAAAAAGATGCATCTATATTTATAGTTATAAATTATAGGCTATATTAATGTTATATAGAAATTATATATTTTAAGTGTTATTAAAAATTGTTATAGTTTGTGAATTGCCCTTACAATAATTTACCATAGTAACCATAGTTACTGCCATCACAAAAAAGTTATAATACAAAAATAATACAAAATACAAAAATAAATAAAACTAACACTTTTCATCAAATAACACAAAATGGCAACTAGTTCTGAATTAGGAATCAGAGTTCTGATTCCATATTCGCTATGATTTTACAGTTGTAAAATAACTGTAGCAACTATTGTATTTTCACATAATTTTTTTACCATTGTAGTACAGGTCACAGCGTCTTGTTTGCAATCAGTGAGCTATATCGCCATCTGCTGGCCTTAAATACTAAAATTTAATGACACCAACTGTGCATCTCTAGTGCTATTGTGAATACATTTAAAAAAAAAACACTGACACAAAATGAATGAGGAATGTTTTATTACATTATTAGCCTGCTAGATACATCTTATGAAAGTGCAGTTATTTTATAAAACATTCGAGACAACTGCTTCGTTCAAAAAAACTAAGTCTACAGAGTGCATAAACTCCTACCAGGTTTTTATTTTTTATTTTTTTGACTGTGATTTTTTCACACTGGCTTTGCTGGTCTTGATAATAATCGAGCTGTCTGTGACTTTGGTATTAAAGAATTCAACCATGAACTGGTTCTTCAGTCTGTGGAGAAAGTGAATGTACCTCACTCCTGACCCATACTTGGAGAATGCATGGGAGACCTATACACATAAACACATGTCACGTGGGCACATGAACATAAAATACTTACAAATATAAATACATCAATACAGATGTGCATGTACGTGTGTACTACCTTTTTCCAGGTGTGTGAGTAGCACTCCAGATTCTCTTGAGGGTTATATGTGTGCTGCTTGATGACCGTCTTACCATCAGCACCCAAGAGCTTCACATCAAGCTGATAGATAGATTTATGAAGCTGGCTTTCCTCATACCTACACACGAGGAGAAACACCCAGACATTTTAAGTGAATATTAGTGCATATTAAACCTCTGATTTTGCCTGAAATTAGACAAGTCCCTTCAACCAATAATTGCAACAATACAAACTGATTCAAAAATAGAAAACAGTTATGTGTCACAGATTAAATTGTCCAGCTATGTCAGAAATGAATTCAGATTCCTTGGTGCTTTTTTCTTTAGTTGCAAATCATTCGAAAATATGATGAAAAACAGGAAGACATTGCATTACAGCAAACTTCCTTTTAACTGACATCCATTTTAATTTTTGACTCTTCTGTGCAACTCAGTTTGCAATTACTGTTAGAAGATTGCTTAGACTGCAAACTATTTTTATAACAGGTCGTAACTCACCAGTCCTCAATGATGATCTCAGGCTGAAAGTCATCCAGCAGTTGGTCCCACAGACCCTCTGCCTTCAGGTCCACACACTGCTCTAAAGAGAACCACCTGAGGTTAAGAAACACAAAGACCATGTCAGAGAGATTATATATACTTTTTCTCACCCTGAAGAACTGACAAGCTAAGTTTTTTCTAGAGTACTGTAAGGAACACTGTATGAAAGTTTTCTGACAAGTACAATTATCTCTATTGTACTGGAACATGACCAATGCCTTTATATGTTTTTGTGACAAAGATCATTTTTCTCACAGAAGTGAGACTCACCTGTACTGAGGCAGATGGCAGACCACAACCCCGGGGGGAATTCCACTCGTGTCATGTGGTAAAACTTCTGTACTACTTTTCCAGCCAGAGAAATTACCTACAATTAACATCCAGGTACAAGATTCAATCACCTTTTTATTAGCAACCAAAGACATTAAGAACAGCAAAGGTTTTGGGTTTAAAGTTCAATCTATCAACAATTCGTGTTGTTTTAATCAAAGATATAATATAACACATTTCCATTGCAATTCAGCAGAAGTGAGCTCATGGTGAGATTTTTAGGCAGCGAACATACTGTTTTGGTTGTTGACTCACCATCGGGCTCAAACTGAGGTGGTTGGTTTGGAGGAGGTGGCATTCCCGATCGAGGGGGTTCCGGTGGTGGGACGGTGTGGTTTACACCTGGTTGTTGAACGAGAAAAAAAGATGATTTTAAAAGATTTAGCTAAATGAAATGGTTCAGTTTCTACTGCAGTAAAATTTAATTGCAAATAGGCCTACTGTTTTTCAAATTTTTATGTCAAATATCCATTTAGCCAAATAATAAAAACATCCATATAATTTAAAGACAACTTTTGCAGTATTATTTTAATAAACAGTCTACAAGTTCCAACAAGGCACATTTTTGATGGTACATTTCGCTGCTACGTTTTGGCATTGTTTCAGCGCTGCACAAATTCATTTCTTAAATTCACTATAAAATAACTAAATAATAACTAGTATCTTGTTTCTTTTCCCTCTACATCCACAAAATTAAAACATAATTCTTCCACAAAATGACAACAAAGGCATGACATTTCCTTTTTACATCTTACACAAACAATGTTAGTCGAATTCATATAAGTTAATAAGTTTGCATAATATTCACAGATAAACTACAGGATTTTTTTTACTATAAATATAATGCCACCTACTAGCTGTGTGATTTTTTTTTTCAAGTAGCCTATAGATAAATTTAATTTCATATTAATTAAAAAAATAGGAAACATTTTATTTTAAAACACAAATCAAGTCGGGAGTACATAAAATTAATAATTTAACAAGAAAATAACACACAATGTATGTACGTGCAACTCTAGAGTAACGTTCATGGATGATTCACCCAATTTCTCAATAATTAAACTAACGGTGTAACAACTAACCTCTGTTACAACCATATCCACGATCTCCTCTACTCTATCTCAATATAATAATGTTGCTTTATACAGTTACAACAAAGTTCAAGCAGAGATTTAGAACAGTGCGAAGTAGCGCTAGCTAGCCAGAGTGGTGTGACGTCATTACCGTAAGGCGAGGGGTTCTGCAGTAGGTTGCGTTCAAACGGCTTCTTCTCAAACACCGATTTCCAATCCACGCTGGCGGGCATGGGGACACCGTGAGCCCCTAGCTGCCATTGCGAGTCACACTTCTGTTTCCAGTCAGCCGCCATTTCAGACTGTTTTCCACGCAGTCCACGCACAGCAGACACGAGGAAGTGCTTTATTATGGTCTGCCCCACCCAGAAAACTGGTTCAGAACAGCCTTCTGCATTTACGCAAGGTCTACTTAACTGCACTTTACTCAGAAGTGAGTCACTACAGACACGAATGACAGACCACCTGAAATTGAATAGTGTCAAAACACTTATATTTGATAGTTTTGACCAATACACAGCATACACAGGGACTGCAAGTCATGCTGCGAGTGTACATTAGGATAGAACGCAAAAAATGTATGAGTTCAGAGCATTTCAAAAACTTAATTTTTATTACAATAGTTAGAGAACAGGTTGAGGCAAAATAGTATAATTCATAAGCAGCACTAACTTACATATAGCCTACCACACCCATAAAGACAACATCAAGGACTTATAATGTCAGCAAAGATTTAAAGTTCAGTCCAAGGCTGCCTGAACAAGCAGGGTTCATTGCATCAACCAAATTCATTAGTATATCTTTCAAATAAATGTAACTTAATAGTATCTTGAAAATGCATATGCATAAACCCAGGATAAGTTCAATAAATAACCATACAAATATTTTAATCTACAAATCTATTTAAGTAAAAATAATGAATATTTGCTAAAAGAAAATCTTATTTCTCAACAAATACATTTTACTATAGAGTTTAATTAAATTACTTCATGTTTAGATTTACATGGGTAAAGATTTAATTTCTTTATTGTTTATATAATATATTAATATTTTATAATATTTAAAATATATGTTAATATCCATAGCCACTTAATAATTACATATAATTTATTATATATTCTGAATTAATGTATTTCTGTCTTTCTGCTCAACATCCCCATTCAAACTAAAATATAATTGGCCTTATT
Organism: Sinocyclocheilus rhinocerous; assembly: GCF_001515625.1. Classification (NCBI taxonomy): domain Eukaryota; kingdom Metazoa; phylum Chordata; class Actinopteri; order Cypriniformes; family Cyprinidae; genus Sinocyclocheilus; species Sinocyclocheilus rhinocerous. The sequence goes on along the minus strand of NW_015635045.1, from coordinate 672,858 downwards.
AATGAAACGTGTAATGAATTTCTGTTTCATGAAACATTCAGGCTGATGCAACAATGCACATAAAAATATTTTACAAACTATTTACACAGAAATCTCTTCTGCTTGTGTTGCATGAATGAAGCCCAGTGAATGTACACAAATTGTGTGCATTTTCTTCCTTATCCTCAGTCAGGACCTGTGATATTGTAAGCAGATAAGAAAAAGAGCAGAGGCCACCTAAGCCAGCGTCTCAAAAAATGCATCTGGATGACCCTCTCAACCACATCCCCCTCAGTTGCTGTGGTTTACATAATTACTGACTTAAGATCTAACGCCCTTTCTGAAATCCTGAGCCTTGCCAAATAAACAAAGGCCTGGGACTTTTTAAACAATCTAAAGACAAACACCAAACCAGCTGCTCCCACAAGCATCCACCCAGTATCTCCTATTAATCATATATTAAACAAGCATTCCAGAGAATAGAACAGTTTCACAAACTCCTACGTTGTTACAGTGTTTAGTCAGCTTCCTGTGTTGCATACTGCTGTCACAACTCAATAATATACTCAGAGTCAATGTTAGTTTTGCAAGCTGTATTTTATGAACTGAGCTGGTGCATTTTCTAAAGCTAAGAAAATGCTTGTAGAGAAAAAGGGTGAAAAATCATATGAACCACAGACATGTTCTGGTGTCAATGTTGTGGTAGTCAACTCAGAACTCAGCGCTTCAAGTGGAAACAAACTAATACTGCTCTCTGAGCAATTGCACACACAAAGACCAATTACACTGCACTGGTACTGGTTGGATTAGAAAATAAAATATATATAAATACCTAAAAATAAAACACATAAACAGTGATTTAAAAAACAATGTACTGAGAAAAGATATGGAAAATATGAATGCTTTGTAGTCAGTTCTTTCAAAAGAGTTGAGTTTAAACGTGAAACTTCAACAACACAACTCCCTCATCATTTAATTCATTTATCGGTGGTTATTTATTGATTAATAACTGATTAACAACATATTCTTTCATCTCATTGCTTGTTTTATCACATTCTCATAATCCTCACAGCCAGTGTTGGGGAGTAACTAGTTACATGTAACGGCGTTACATAATTTAATTACAAAATAAATGTAACTGTAATCAGTGCAGTTACTAAGAAAAAATGTGTAATTAAATTACAGTTACTTATGAAAATGTTAACGATTACGAAGGGGATTACATTTGAATATTTACACACATCCACTTACAGATTTAATTGATTTCTTTCCCAAATTGTACTGATTACTCTGAGACATACGGCCCTATAATTTCGGCGACGCGGAAAACACAGACTGGTTCGTAGAATCCAGTCATAAAAACGAAATTCCTATAGCCTAACGCGGACGGAATATGCCACATTTTGGACGAATAAATCAAAAGTAGGTCAGTACACTTGAATCAAAACGCGATATGGACTAGTGTCTGTGAATATTAAGCCGCAAAAAGACAATATATAAATCCTGCACGCTCTGCGTGTCTGTGGAAATCAGGCGCGGACTGGCCATCGGGAGAACCGGGACAATTCCCGGTGGCCTGGCAGCCGATTTGGCCCACTATTTTAATATTATTGTTGTATAGTTGCCTGCCGAATGTACTAAAGCGATTATTTCCATTCCAATTCGCAATTCGATAATTAAATCTCTAATAAATCATGAATCGGTTAGTCGTGACTGGCAGTGCTTCGGCTCGCGCTCTCTCCGCGCCTCCGCCAAACGGTTTGGATCCAGTGTTGCCAATTTGGGGATTTTGTCGCACACCACAATTTCATTAGAAGCATCAATCAAGATGGCGGAGAAAAAAATGAACATCTTGTTTTTAACCACGGACACAAAAGTTATACCACAGTTCATGTCATGTCAACCAGATACTGAGAGAGAGACACAGTGCATCATCGTGTCATGTGTGCTGGGATGCAGTATTTTGCACTTACTTTGTAGTAATAGAGTGTGTTGACTGAAATAAGTTTGTATGAATAGAGTTTTTGTTTTTGGAGAATCATAATATCTCTTATCTGTTGGATTTGAGCAGGACAGGGATGCACTTTGGTCGCACAGGTGGAGCAGAGAAGCAAAACTACTGTTCAGGGTTTCAAGTGCAGGTCAGTTTCATCTGTAAATATGCTATTGTAGTTTTGTCTTTGTTTACTTAGTTAAGCAGCAGCAGCCCATTGCTCATCAGTCATCACTCAAAATACTGTATAAAGGACATCATCATCATCATTATCATCTATTGTAATGTTACAGTAGTAATTTAGCAGTCAAATAATCATATTTTATTATAGGTTTAGGGGGAGCAAGGGCAGACAACAACACAACCCTTACGAAAATTAACGATGAATCTCTTCATGAGTCACTTCATGAGCATTTTACTTATTTTGCGAAAACTATCTTCATATCATATACTAAGAGACAACAATGTTTCAAAAAGACACCAATGTTTCAGGAGTTTAGTACACAGAATAGGACACATGCTTATTAGATAACCGTATTTGAGATGATGAATATGCTTTTATTTATTATTATTTTTTTAATTAACAATTTTTTCCCCAAACCATTGTTAGATGCAGTGTTTCCTGTAGTTATGCAAAGATATGGTTTCAAAAACAGTATCAGTAAACCAGTTGCAAATAAACATTCATTAGAAATTTAGAAAAGTAATCAAAAGTAATCAGTTACATTACTTTAATAAAGTAATTGAAAAAGTTACTATTACATTTTAAATAGGGCAACTTGTAATCTGTAACCTATTACATTTCCAAAGTAACCTTCCCAACACTGCTCACAGCACTCTCCTTTCTTGTTTTCAGATTGCAGTGGCAGCAGGTGCCTATCAGGGAGAGTTGTTGGTTGTTCTGTCTCTACTGATGGGCAGTTCTAGAATTCTGTATCTATAGGATCTGAAACACAAGTAATAACAATGCATCACTGTATATGGTGTACATCTGCTTCCTGAGCACAGAACAACATTCTGCATGCAACTGAAGCCACACAAACATCAGTAAATCCACATAAATGTGGCGAACCAGCAATTACAGTTCAGTCAGGTACTCATTTCATGAGAAAAGTCCACTGGCTACAATCACAGAGAACGAGAAAAAGAATGTATCACAAAATATATAATGTTGGGTTAACTATATTTTTCTTCGAAATAGACTTTTCAGACATTTTCAGTTATGCTGTCAATATTCTCATCTATAACACACAGCATTATAATCTTCTGTCTGAAATCTATCTGGGATTTCTTACTAAGCTTCATAAATGCACATCAACAATGCAGTACAATATTTACAAAATCTACAAAAAAATTATAGTATTTCATATGCACTGTATAATTATTTAGAGAGAGAAATCCTCCATAATTATATAAATAATGTGTTAAGTTGGCCAGGCACACTGTGTTCTGGTGGACTCACTTAGCTGCACATTAATACACTCGGTCATATCACATTTCATGCAACACATGCCAAATGTACACACGATACACTCCTTATGTACTTATGTAAGTGGCTAGACTGCAGTCACACACTTAGAGAGTGAAACAGTATGAACCAAGGTGTCAGAATAATTATCTGTGGTTCCATTAGCAGGCTCACACTACTATGGATATGAAAGGAGAAGTTCTCTCTCTCTCTTTCTGTATGTCTGTAAGTATATTCTTGTCATTTATAAGATATGAAACATTTTGAGTTGGATTGTGCGGTTCTCAAGTTCATGTGGCATTCTCACATAGAGTGAAACTCATTAAACTCATTAAAAGCAATTGAAATATAATGCAGTACAGTTATTGAAATGTTTCATATAGTGTACAATCAATTTACTTTTGTAAACTACTCGTTTACTTAATCTGTATCCATATGCATCATGCTAAGTTCTGCCATTAATCATTAACTTCAAATTCTGATTTATATCAACTTCACTGATTGAGTTCTATGCTGAGTCAATGCAATACAACCCAGAGAGACAGAGGGATAGATGGAGGATGGGATGTAGGAGTGTTGAAAAGAGAGAGAGATGAGGGTTATGAGAGTTTAACAAAAACATACACATAAACTCATAAAAACTGATCTTCCTTTCTGACATCATCACATACTTGATTCAGTAACAAAATGCTTCACTATTTCTTAGGTACTGCTGCAGTTTTTGGTAGCTTAACGAGTTAGTATTGGTTGATTAGCTAATATTTCATATGTTCTCTGCAATCTTAGACTCAACTGGACAAACTAACATCATTTGATGGACACATGCCATTCTGACACATAACAGACCTGCAGAGTTGCATTTTCCATGCATTTAAGTAAATTCAATTAGTTAATGTAATTAAACACTATTAGTGCAAAATGTTGTGCATCATTCAGGAATACTAAATATAGTAAGTGTCAGACTATTATATGAATTGAAAGTGAAATTCCACACCACTTCAGGTGACCTGCGAGACCTCCTGCCTGTCCCACTACCTAACACTTTTTACAAGCATGCAAGCACATATGCATATTTACATGTATTCAAAAGCGACATAAAATATGCAGAAAGTAAAACCTAGGAGATAAAACAAAAAATTGTGCAGAAAAGTACGAGGTGTAACAGACATGCACACACTGTACCTTAAAAACCAGCTTTGGCTGAAGGTCATATGGAGTGTTTAGACTCATGTTACCTGCTATACCCTGCCAAAGGCCAAGTATATTATTAGCCACTGCTGCTTGTTAACTTGCTCTGCTTACCAAGACTACTGAACATGATGATGACATGGCCTCCCCAGACCCACAGAGTCATACACACAACATATAATTCTCCACGGAGATTCCGTGCAAGACATTTTGAATTCCAAGTCTCACTTCCACTTCCACATTCTGTTTGTGTAATATGTGTGTGTTTTAAATGAGACTTGGTAGTTTTCATTCTAGTTCGTTAGTAGTTAACTAACCATGCATCTTGCACCACTCCCTGACTGTATTTCTTAACAGGACATCGTTTGACAGATAATTTGAGGATTTAGTATGGTTCCCTTTTTCTCTGTTTACTTTTTTTTATTTTTTATGTATAATCGGATGTATTGCACACTACGTATATGTTTAACAATAGTACCTAGTATACAAGAAATGCAAATGAGTAAGAAGACTTTTTAAAACTCTCACACTGTCTTCACTTTGTGTTGTGTAACTGTCCTGTAGTAGCTGGAGTTGAGTGTCTGTTGTTTCACTGTATACGCAAACACACTTATGTTACGCAAGCTTCCTCCTCTTCCACATGCACACCATTCTGACACCACCTCACAGACCTAGAAAGATAAGACATGACTATACACACCCAACTGAAAGGAATAATGTTCAAAGATTGGAAGGCATTTATCGCATTCACTGCCGTTCTATTTGAAAATAAATGCTGTTCTTTTAAACGTTCTATTCATCAAAGGATCCTGAAAAAATGTGTCATGGTTTGCTCAACAATATTAAGCAGCACAACAGTTTCAGCATTGATAATAATAACAAGAAAGGGCACCAAATCAGCATATTAGAATGATTTCTGAAGGATCGTGTGAGACTGAAGACTGGCTGCTAAAAATTCAGCTTTGTCATCGCAGGAATACATTATATTGTAAAATATATTTAAACAGAAAACAGATATTTTAAATTGGAATAATGTTTCAACCCTATTTGTACTATTTTTGATCAAATAAATGCATAAAACACTATTTTCGAAATAAGACACTTCTTTCAAAAACATTACAAAATCGTACAGAACCCGACCATTTGAATAGTAGTGTACTTCTAAAAATACTGCTCAGTATTTCTAAAAAAAACTACTTCTAGATAGATCGATCTAACGGCAAGATTATTATTTGTACAGGGACAAACAGAAGACAGCTGTGTGAGTAAGGGGACATGGGGTGACACCACAGGGCAAGGCCACAGTGAACGACCCCTCCCCCTTATATATCCAGTACTGGCCATAGATACTACACCCTCCCCAACCAACCAGTCCTCAAATATTATTATCTCTTAAATCTGTGTTTGAAACACATGCCTGGAGCCACACTAAATCTTAAAGTCAGAGTAACGAATTGAGCATAATTGAGCGTTTATCTCTGTATGATAAGCTGTTCTGATATGTGTGTGCATGCATGACAGCTACTGGTAAGTATGTGAGCCATGGCAGGCCTGTTATTCACACTTGGTGCCATGTTGGAGACAGTTGGACTAGCATTAGAGTCCTGTGTAATCTAAAGCCTTGAGGCACAAAGATAAAATAAGCCAATACGGTTAACTTGAATTCTTAATGCTTTATATAACAAAATGTATCAATGTGTTATACAAGTTGCAGCTGAATGGATTGCTAGACAGATACATTGGGGGAGGGAGTTACCCATAATATCCAGAGACTCTAGTACTGGGGACACTCACGGGGCCTCCCTGAGTGAGAACATGTTTGTGTGCGCGTGACCGAAACTGGAGATGGAAATACCTCATTTTGAATTGCATAAATAAGAAAAAGTAGACACAACAGTAAACATACTCTCATGGCAACGTAATCAGAGATGTAATAATTCTGGCAAAAACATGTTATCGTCTGACTTGGATCATACTAAAGTTTTATAGGGTTTTTCCCCCAATTGCAGTCATGGTTAGGGTTAGAGGTTGGACTTTATGGTTATGTTTAGGTCTGAGTTGTACGTTTTTCAAATTATTACGACTTTTCATGAGATGGAACTGTTGGTGCACAGTTGAGAGTCTATCAAATTGACTCACATCAACTGTCTTCCTTAATTCACGTTCAGTTCATACTAAAGTGGCAGCTGATGATCTTTTACCCCATTGCATAAATATGCCATCTAACATGAACAAATAAATGAAGTAAATATGACACTGCAGCAGACTTCACCTGCAAAACCACTAAGTGAATTTGCACTAATAATGATGTGATGGACAAAGCCTACCAGCTGATTTTTTCCAAAGCCATCGGCCTGACGTGAGCACTTCTAATAACTGTGGTATGTTTGGCAAAAGTGCTGCTCAGCCATTTTAGCATGGTAGACCCTCCATGCCCCATCACCCCTCCTCCAACCTATACCCTACTTGAAAGCTATGTATGGGGTGGGAAGTGTAAAGGGATATGGGAGGGGAGGGGGGCACGACCCACAGCTGCCACCTCATCTAAAATTCCTGGGATCTAAATTGAAGCCTTTCTTACACTAAACAGGGCATAAGAGACTGGGGCCAGCCAATCAGAATTCAGTGAGCTCTAAAATGGGCTAGCCAATGACTGCAGGGGCTGGTGGTATATAAACCCAAATCAGACTCTTCTTGCTTGGGTGACCCCTATTTCGGCTTTGGTGAACAGGATCTGATCCCAAGGACTGTTACCACTTTTATTGTCTTGTGTGCAGGTAAAGACAACATTCTTGAATAACCATTATTCAGTGAGAGAAGAGAAGAGAGAAAGCTTAAGACAAAATATCTTAAAAATGAAAAATAAATAATTTTAAAAAATGAAATGAGATAAAATAATTTAGAAAAAATGCAAGCTAGCGGAATACTCCCCGAAAAAGAAGAAAAACAAAAACGTCTAAAGTAAAATGGAAGTGGTTTGTGGGGCTGCATAAATTTTCCAATTTCATATGTATGATGTTTCATATGAAGATGTATGTTCTTTTTCATGACAGAAGTACTGGAGTGTAAAAGTGTGAAAGGCATCTGTTGATATATTTTTAATTTTGTGCATGTTCAAATATTTCGGGTGAGGAACTAGTTTGGTTGACCTGTGCTATGAAATGTGGGAGCAGATGTCAAACATGTGATATGCAGCTGCTCTCAGAGCATAATCGGATACAGCTATAAAAACCCTGGGACATGCTTCTGTTACTCCTACTGACACGTATGGGACAGGTTCCCTCTGCTGGCTATTTTTAAATAAGAACCCGTGGTAAGCATGAGAGAAACTTCTGATAGCTGTATTTCACAGAAATGCCACAGAAAACCACCACAAGTTAATAGCAGTGTTAGGATTTGTATGTGTTAAATGATAAAATAACACAACAAAGATGTGAATAACATGTGAGTCTAAGGAATCTCTCAAAGGTCAGACTGTGTAGGAGCACGTTAATAACGTATAAAACATTAAGTGACGATATAGGCAGAACACATTGCAATATGTTCATAGATTTTTGGAAAACGTTTAAGATTATGTGAAAGTAAATGGGAGGGAGTGGAGACCTTAGTAAAAATAGTTCAGTCTACATTTAGGCCTGAGAGCGTCTCTCCCATTCCTGGACCAATCAGACATATCATATAACAAGTGAGGACCTCAAGTGGAGGTTGCTAGGATACCAGTCAGACTGTTTTAATGTGTGCAGCTGTTTCACAAGTTATCAGTTATCACAATCCAGTGGAAGCTGATGTTTAAGCAGTTATGTTTCTGCACTAAATACAGTTTCATTGATTTCAGTCAGCATGCTGTAAAACATTTGGAAACCATCTGGATATACTAAAATGGTCTTTTTTTTATTGCAAATTTTGAATATAAGCATAATGCTATAGTCTCTGCAGCTGTTGGTGAGACAATCATGCTGCCAGCTTTTACACGCTTGGTTTAGAAAACTCTTTTCAATCCTAACTGACTTAACAGAATTAGCAAAACTTACATTCCAATAGTTAGACAGGTGAGACATGTATATGTAGAAGTAATATATGATTATTCAAAGAATCAAATGCAAATATTCTTTCTCACTTGTCCAATCTTCAGTGTTAGAAACGCAATCATGCCTTTCGGAAACACCCACAACAACTTCAAGCTGAACTACAAAACTGATGAGGAGTATCCAGACCTTACCAAGCACAACAACCACATGGCCAAGGTGCTGAGTAAGGAAATGTATGGCAAGCTTAGGGAGAAGCAGACCCCCACTGGATTCACCCTGGACGATGTCATCCAGACCGGTGTTGACAACCCAGGTGAGTAAAGACATCAGTGTCACATCCTTACCAAATATTTCAAACCTGGATCACTTCAGAGAGCACAACATGTTTCCTTCCTTCATATACTGACGAGACGACATCTTTCTCCAGGTCACCCCTTCATCATGACCGTCGGCTGTGTTGCTGGTGATGAGGAGTCCTATGAAGTGTTCAAGGATCTCTTTGACCCTATCATTTCTGACCGCCACAATGGATACAAGGCAACTGACAAGCACAAGACTGACCTCAACTTTGAGAACCTGAAGGTACAAAATAGAAATAACAAATAGTTTATGAAATGTTAGAAATCAATGGACATAGGCAATAGATGGAACAATAAACTGTCTCCTTGAATTCAATTATTTATTTACTTGAATATTGTGAAATGTGAGTTAGTAAATAAATATGAAAAACAATCCATATGATATGGGTATGCTTTATATCCAGAATCTACTGTTTAACAATATTTGGGAATGTTCTGAAATGAATTAAATCTCTACTTGTAGGGTGGAGATGACCTGGACCCCAACTATGTTCTCAGTAGCCGTGTGCGTACCGGCCGCAGCATTAAGGGATATGCCCTGCCCCCCCACAACAGCCGTGGAGAGCGCAGAGCTGTGGAGATGCTGTCTGTTGAAGGTATGCTGTCATCAGGGATTAAAGCAAAAAAAAATATTTTGACTGAAAATTTTTCCTCAGCCAAACCCAATTCCACAGCCATACCTGTCACACACCCAGTTTAAGAGCAGTTTTTTCTTCTTGTAATTAGGAGCGCTTGTCCTCCTAATTAAAAAAATTTAGGAGCACCTTGTAATCAATAATAGAAAATTCTGATCAAGAATTAGCCTTCCTAATACGAGCTGACATTTGACTCAAAGTGATTTCAGGGGCATTTTCTTTTTACCTTTGTAAATGCATTTAATTAATTTTATTAAATGTATGCAGTGTTTCCTAGGATTTTTTCCAGCTGGGATGGCAGGACTTTTTGCTCATGGACCACGCCCCCTCCCCTCCCCACCCAAGAATCATGTGCACTCAGAATTGAATTTATTTTAACTAAAAAAAAACAAGTAAATAGTAAATAATAAAATAAGAATAAATAAATTAACGACAATCAGTAGCACAAACAAAAACAATAACAAGAATGGTAGGTACATTTTCAGACGTTTAATGAGGCTCAGAGGTGGCAGGAGTGCATTTAAATTAATAAATTAATGTGGAGATTAATGTTTTAAATATAAAATTTTGAATACAGAAATATTAAATGATTTAAATAACTGAAATTATACCTAAAAATGAAACTGAAACCGCCAGCAGGTAGCGGCAAGTCACTAATTTTATGACTGAATCATTCATTCAATTGATTCGATTGAACGCACTTTCATTCATGAATGAAACACCACTGTGTTTGCTTTTAGAGGTGAGCAGCGGCTGAGCGGTTAAAAGAGCAACATCAGGCAGTACTTGTTTATTGAACTGTTGTATTAAATCAGTATCACATTTGCAAACT